>NW_026968857.1:320000-455000 GCF_028390025.1 Pseudophryne corroboree | reverse complement strand
TGTGTGGGTAACTAATTCACAATACTTCCGCTCAACGTGGCACTGCTGGTCCTTCATCTCCCATGTCTCTTCACCAGGTGGCGGGCGGCCCGGAAATTAAGTGATGTGTTGTGCAGCAGTCAGTGTGAAGTGACTGTGAGTAACACTGATGGTGCTGATGATGCTGCTGCAGAATCGGGAAGCAATTAATTCATAAATATAATGTACTCTATCAGTGTATTATACATACATAAACATGTACATACGTGTATTTGTGTATACATGTATATACATGAGTGTGTGTGCATATATATATATATATATATATATATATACAGCCAGTTCCCAGGAACAAAAGTCCTCCCCCGCTTCCGCTAAGTCCACAGCATGACGCTGGGGCTCCACTGGTGGAGCCAGGTGCGGTGGGGGCCCGTCTCAAGTGCTTCAGCAATCAGTGGGCTTGCTCACAGGTGGATCCCTGGATTCTACAAGTAGTGTCTCAGGGATTCAAGCTGGAATTCGAGACGTCTCCCCCTCGCCGTTTCCTAAAATCTGCCTTGCCAACATCTCCCTTGGACAGGGAGGCTGTGATAGAGGCAAATTCACAAGCTGTATTTGCAGGTATATGCCACACTTAAATGTATGGGTATGGTCTCCATAAAATGAGCGTAGCCTTGCAGGCAAAGACTACCTTACACCCCAGTTCTTGACCCTGCACCAACAGACCTCGGCCACCACAGGGAAAAAAGTACAGTAATTTCCACCATGTTAAGCCCCACACATTAATGCCCTTTGGAACATATTATGTCACTCACCACAATATCTGTGATACACTATGCCCTACAGTAAAGCTTCTAATTACTTTTACAAAAACTGCTCAATGCCAAGAGTTTCACGTGCTGGGTGTCATGCTCATTGCCAGGGGTTTCACTCTCTGGGTGTAATGCTCATTGCCAGGGGGAACGCAGTAGGAGGTGTTATATAGTAAGCACCACTATGGCATAGTATATAGCATTATATATATTGTGAGCACTGGTGATGTTGAGTGCAGTAGAGCTGCTGCTGGGTAATTACAATTTACTACAACCACCAATATATTCTGCTGCACTATATATATGCAAAGCTAATTCTGCTGGGTAATTACAATTGACTACAACCACCAATATATTCTGCTGCACTATATCTATATTTGCAAAGCTAATTCTGCTGGGTAATTACAATTGACTACAACCACCAATATATTCTGCTGCACTATATCTATATATGAAAAGCTAATTCTGCTGAGTAATTACAATTGACTACAACCACCAATATATTCTGCTGCACTATATCTATATATGCAAAGCTAATTCTGCTGGGTAATGCAAATTGAAACATTATTGCATAGTATGTGATTTTTAAGTACTTTTTTAAAGTTTTGAATGATATAGACCCAGTTTAATCTTTGTGGAATGCCTGGTTGCTGTTTTTAAGGTAATTTATTGCCTGGCATTTGAGGGGGTGGGGTGTGGTTACAGATTTCAATTATTGGTTTCACTTGTAATAGTCTTCTACTTAAGTCCAATGGTGTAGGCTGTGCATTTATTGATCTAAGCGTGCATTTTTATCAAAGCGTGATAAAATTGACACATAACAGCAGCGTTCAATCAGCGTTAATTTATCTTCAGCTGATATTGAATGTGAATTGACGTTTCTTCTCTTCTTGTCACCTACAGGTAATTACAATTGACTACAACCACCAATATATTCTGCTGCACTATATCTATATATGCAAAGCTAATTCTGCTGGGTTATGCAAATTGAAACATTATTGCATAGTATGTGATTTTGAAGTACTTTTTTAAAGTTTTGAATGATATAGACCCAGTTTAATCTTTGTGGAATGCCTGGTTGTTGTTTTTAAGGTAATTTATTGCCTGGCATTTGAGGGGGTGGGGTGTGGTTACAGATTTCAATTATTGGTTTCACTTGTAATAGTCTTCTACTTAAGTCCAATGGTGTAGGCTGTGCATTTATTGATCTAAGCGTGCATTTTTATCAAAGCGTGATAAAATTGACACATAACAGCAGTGTTCAATCAGCGTTCAATCGAAGTGAAAAAGAAGGAAAACAGAAGCACACCAATCTAACAAAACAAAGAAAACTGAAGAACTAATAACAAATGTGAGTCACTTACTCCTCAGATCACTCACCTCCTGATTGTTGCATCTGATTACATAGCACAGAACTACCTTACTTGGACATTTCATAAACCATCCATTTCACCTACAAATGCCTGTATCTGTATTATTGTAATTTTGTTTTTTAAGCACAGCTGCACCAATGCAATTTTACCTGCAAACACTTAAAACATCTAACATAATTACCATTGCTTCTTAAACCTCTCACAATACTTTCATTTCTTACACTCCAAATACATTTCTGCACCCACTTTATCTACGCTTTTGACTCATTTCATACTAAATCTACACCCCTTGAGCCTACACTGCTTTTCTCACCTGCATTTCTGCAATTCTTCTGCTCGGATTGCCTTACAGTCTCCTCTCCTACTTCCACTACTTCAACCTATTTACCTACTTAACACTATGTCAAGGTTTTCTTATACTCCCCACATCACTCAGTGTCTACCTAATAATGTATCTTTATCCTTCCCCACTAGTCTCCTCCACCTCCTCCTCTCTCCCCTCCTCTGTCTCCCCTCCATCCCTCTGTTTCCTTCCCCCACCTTTCCTGTTACCCCACTTTCATTCACCTCTGCCCCATGGTCCTGCTACCCCACAACTCAGCCCTGCTCCCTCTCTCCCTTCCCTGTCACCTCCCCACACCCCCATCCACATCACACTGACCTCCCTCCCTGCCCACCTCCTGCAGTTTCCCCTCCTAGCTCAGGCACCCGTACCATCACTACTCTCTCATCATCCCTGCCCTCAAAGTTAATCCCACCTCATCGCTACAGCAACCCTGAAAATCTAATTCACATCTCTCCCACAAACTCATACCCCCTATCCTGTGCCCTCTGGAATGCCAGATCTGTTTGTAACAAACTGGTCCCCACTCATGACCTTTTCATTTCCAACTCCCTACACCTACTAGCCATTACTGAAACTTGGATTATGCCCTCTGACACTACTTCTGCTGCTGCTCTCTCTGCTGGGGGCCTTACATTCACACACACACCCCGACCTGGGGGTCGCCATGGGGGTGGTGTTGGGGTCCTTTTACCTTCTAGTTACTCCTACCAACTCATACCACCAGAACCATCCCTTATATTCTCTACATTTGAGGTCCACGCCATATGCCTCTTCCAACCAGTCCATCTTAGAGTAGCTGTCATTTACCGCCCCCCTGGCACTGCTTCCAAATTCATCGACAACTTTGCTTCCTGGCTTCCTCACTTCCTCTCTTCTGACATTCCCACCATTATCCTAGGCGATTTCAACATCCCTATTGACATCCCCACACAATCCCCTGCCTCTATACTCCTTAACCTCACCTCTTCACTTGGTCTCTCCCAGTGGACCTCCTCACCCTCCCATGTGAATGGGAGCTCACTGGATCTGGTCTTCACTCACCGCTGTGATATTTCTGATTTTTCCAACTCCCCATTTCCCCTCTCTGACCACCACCTGCTCTCCTTCAACCTATCTCTCTCGACTTCCCCATCTCTACCTCCTAAGGCTACCATCACTAAGCGTAACATTGAAGCTATTGACACCACATTCCTTTCCTCCCTGTTTGACTCACTTCTCTCTCCTATTCTCTCTCTCTCATGCCCTGAACAAGCCACTTCCACATACAATGCTTCCCTTACTTCTGCTCTTGACTCTGTTGCTCCACCAACCACTATTCACCCTTGCAAATTAACACCTCAACCCTGGCACACCAAATGCACCAGATATCTGCAAAAATGCTCATGTACTGCTGAGCGACACTGGAGGAAATCACGCTCTAAGGCAGACTTCCTCCATTTCAAACTTATGCTCTCATCCTTCAGTGCTGCCCTTTCTCTTGCTAAACAGTCATACTTCAAGAACCTCATCTCCTCCCAGTCTTCCAACCCCCGGCGCCTCTTTGCCACTCTCAACTCACTCCTCTGCCCACCTCCACCTCGTCTCCCTTCCTCACTCTCTGCTCTTGACTTTGCCACTTACTTCACATCCAAAATTGACTCCATACGTCAGGACATCACATCACACCAGACTATCAGTAACCAGCCTTCTCCCATCCCTTACCAACCCTCCCCATCCCTCGCACCAACTCTGTCATCTTTCTCCCATGCATCTGGAGAGGAAGTCATGGCCCTCATTCGTTCCTGTCCCCTCACCACCTCCCCACTTGACCCTATCCCCTCCCGCCTCCTTTGCCACCTCTCTTCTTCTGCTTGTTCCCATCTTTCCCACCTTCTCAATCTCTCCCTCTCATCAGGCACTGTCCCCTCTGCCTTCAAGCACGCTCTCATCTCTCCTATTCTTAAAAAACCTACCCTTGATCCAAACACTCTCTCCAACTACCGACCCATCTCTCTCCTCCCTTTTGCCTCCAAACTCCTTGAGCGTATTGTCTACAACCGCCTTACTTCCTTTCTTTCCTCACACTCACTGCTTGACCCATTCCTGTCTGGCTTCCGTCCTCTCCACTCCACTGAAACTGCCCTTACAAAAGTATGCAATGACCTCCATGCTGCTAAATCTAAGGGACACTACTCTCTACTTATTCTACTTGATCTCTCTGCTGCTTTTGACACTGTGGACCATCCTCTCCTACTGCAAATCCTTCACTCCATTGGTCTGCGTAACACTGCCCTCTCTTGGTTGTCGTCCTACCTTTCTGACCGTTCATTCTCTGTCTCCTCTCATGACTCCACCTCCCCCTCACTTCCACTAACTGTAGGGGTACCCCAAGGTTCTGTCCTTGGTCCTCTTCTCTTCTCTCTCTATACGTCCTCACTAGGTAAGCTCATTAGTTCTTTTGGTTTCCAATATCATCTCTATGCTGATGACACTCAAATCTATCTTTCCTCTCCAGACCTCTCCCCTACTCTCCTCACTCGTATCTCCAACTGTCTCTCTGCTATCTCTTCCTGGATGTCCCAGCGCTTTCTTAAACTTAACATGTCTAAGACCGAGCTGATCATCTTCCCTCCCTCCCGCATAATCTCACCTCCTACAATCTCATTATCTATTGATGGCACTACTATCTCCTCTACCCCCCAAGCGCGCTGTCTTGGAGTAATCCTTGACTCCTCCCTCTCCTTCAAACCACACATTCAGCACCTCTCACAAACCTGCCGTTTTCATCTAAAAAATATTTCCAGGATCAGACCCTTTCTGACCCAGGATGCTACTAAGACTCTTATCCACTCACTGGTCATCTCCAGACTGGACTGCTGTAATCTCTTCCTGACTGGCATTCCTGACAAATACCTCTCTCCACTCCAATCTATCCTCAATGCTGCTGCCCGGCTCATTTTCCTCACCAAACGCACTACGTCCACCTCTCCTCTCTTACTAGTCCTTCACTGGCTCCCCTTCCCTTTCAGAATCCATTTCAAGCTTCTCACACTTGCTTACAAAGCCCTCACCCACTCCTCTCCCATCTACATCTCTGATCTTATCTTGCTTTACACTCCCACCCGTCCTCTTCGCTCTGCTAATGCACACCGACTCTCCTGCCTACGGATTACTTCCTCCCACTCCTACCTCCAAGATTTTTCACGTGCTGCACCACTTCTCTGGAATTCCCTACCTCTCCCCCTCAGACTCTCCACCTCTCTACAAAACTTCAAACGGGCTCTCAAGACCCACTTCTTCACCAAACCCAGCCAAATCTCATCCTAAACCTCTGTTCCATGCTCTCTATGTACCCCATCTGTCTCACCCCTGTCTGTCTACCCCTCCCTTTTAGAATGTAAGCTCTCACGAGCAGGGCCCTCTTCCCTCATGTGCTTACTCTTTTCTTACTTTAATAATCTTCAGCTGCACCAAATCCAGCAGTCTTCTGCCACCTGATACTTATTCCAGTGTCATCTGCTGATGTAGCTATGTTTATTTACCCTGTACTTGTCCTATATTGTCGTCAACTGTAAGTTGCTGTTTTCCTGTTTGATTATTTGTTTATGTACTCTGTAATTGGGCACTGCGGAACCCTTGTGGCGCCATATAAATAAAGGATAATAATAATAATTAATAATATAATATATAGCAGTATGGTACAGTAGGCCACTGCTCTACCTACCTCTGTGTCGTCAAGTATACTATCCATCCATACCTGTGGTGCATTTTAGAAAAAAACATGTCTCGGCAGAGCAATCTATAAATCCATCATTTTTCAGACAGCAACAGTGGGTATTGTAATAGTCACCCAATCCATCACTTTTATAGGGTTACATGCACCCACATGCTACAGCCTGTCTCAATAATTTTACTGTCACGCTGTGTGTGTTTGTGTTTTTATTTGGGTATTTTTTGTTGTTGTAGAACTAAAGGTACCAGCAAGCCCGTTATTTCCCCGCCTGCTGGTACTTGAGGTTCTCCAAGTACCAGCAAGCGGGGGAGGCTTGCTGGGCCTTATAGTTCCACAACGAAAAAACAATATTCTTTTTTTACACACATGGCTATCAGCCCGGCACCCACCACCCAGGGGTGCTGGGGACAGCCTCGGGCTTCACCCCTGGCCCTTGGGTGCCTCGAGGGGAGGAACCTCTTGATTTAAGGGGTCCCCACTCCTCCAGGGAACCCCGGCCAGGGGTGACTAGTTGGAGGGGTAATGCCAGGGCCGCAGGGACCTACATAAAAGTGTCCCCCGGCTGTGGCATTATCTCTCTGGCTAGTGGAGCCCGGTGCTGGTTTTAAAAATATGGGGGACCCCTACATCTATTGTCCCACGTATTTTTGGAACCTGGACCGGTCTAAGAGCCCGGTGCTGGTTGTCTAAATACGGGGAACCCCTGTCCAATTTTTCCCCCAGTATTTAAATAACCAGGACCGGCTCAAAGAGCCCGAGGCTGGTTATACTAAGGAGGGGGGACCTCACACATTTTTTTTTAACCCATTCAGACCCTTCTCCTTTAAGTTAATGGAAGCCCTGGACAACAAAATTGCATTCATGTCCTCCTCCCTCACCCTTCCCAGTCCCAAACACTCATTTTTTTTTTCTTTAAAAATGTATAATATATAACGAGAACAATGAGCAGGCAGGCAGCGGGCATTGGCGGCATCGGACTGAGATAGAAATTAGTGGTGGAGGGCTGGGTCAGTTGATTGTGGGCGAGTTTGTAAGCCATTGGCGGTGGCAGCGGGTATCGGCTCAGAGGCAGTAGCGGGCATTGGCTAAGGGTCATCGGCAGGATTCGGCGGACATTATGGCTGTAGTGCCTCACTAGCCACTGACCTCACCGCACGCCACTGTGGGACAGATGTAACATGCAGAGAGAGGTAGATTTGGGAGGGGGAATGTCCTAGCATAACTGTTAATTGCAGTGTAATACTGTAATTTAGCTGTGCAGCATTTGTGACTAAATGTCAAAGAAGCCAGTATTTACCCTGCATGCAAAACAATAAATGTATTTGAACATACCTCCCAACTATCCCAATTTTTGCAGGACAGTCACTTTTTTGGGGAATGTCCAGCTAACCCAAACAACCCCCCCCCCCCTTCCCATGGGGAAGGGGGGGGGGGGGGTGGAAGGCTCCCTGTAGCTTGTTGCTCTGCAAATATGCACATTGTGGGTAATTCAGACCTGATCGCTAGGGTGTGTTTTTTGCATCCCTGTAATCAGGTAGTTGTCGCCTACAGCGGAAGGGAAAATTTGCTGTGCAGGTGTGTGATCACATGTGCACAAGAGCTGCACAGCTCAGCACTTACTCAGCCATTGAGGTGACGTCACAAATCCTCCCACAAAACGCCGGGTCCCTCCAGTGTTTTTCCGGACACTCCCTAGAAACATTTAGTTGCCACCCACACAAACACCCTCTTCTTGTCAATCTTCTTGTGATCTCCGGACCGTCGCACTTACGCATTGTGGCGCATACGCATGTGCAGTGCAAACCAGATTGCCCGCTGGGTGAAAATAAATTGAAGCGATCTGGTCTGAATAAGCCTCAATCTCTATTCACGGGAGACAGAGGGGCTGGGGCATGGCCAGCAGCTCACAGAGCACCTATAATGACAAAAATGGGAGACATGGCTCATGATCGCGATATACCTGCGAAGGTACGCCCTCTACTGATTGACAGGCAGAGGCATTCGCATTTTCTGCGGGGCACCCGGAGAAAATGTAGGCACACGCACAGGATGGACCCTGCGTATATGCCCCCATCCTCTTCATAGTTTTTGCGGTTGGAACGCGTATTACTATCCAAACTGAATTAGGCCCTATGTCTTATATACACGAGCAGTGTGAAAACATCAATCGATGGGGGTAATTCCAAGTTGATCGCAGCAGGAATTTTGTTAGCAGTTGGGCAAAACCATGTGTACTGCAGGGGAGGCAGATATAACATGTGCAGAAAGAGTTAGATTTGGGTGAGTTATTTTGTTTCTGTGCAGGGTAAATACTGACTGCTTTATTTTTACACTGCAAATTAGATTGCAGATTGAACACACCACACCCAAATCTAACTCTCTCTGCACATGTTAAATCTGCCTTCCCTGCAGTGCACATAGGTGGTCATTCCGAGTTGTTCGCTCTGTAATTTTCTTCGCATCGCAGCGATTTTCCGCTTAATGCGCATGCGCAATGTTCACACTGCGACTGCGCCAAGTAAATTTGCTATGCAGTTAGGAATATTACTCACGGTTTTTTCATCGTTCTGGTGATCGTAATGTGATTGACAGGAAGTGGGTGTTTCTGGGCGGAAACAGGCCGTTTTAGGGGCGTGTGGGAAAAAATGCTACCGTTTCTGGGAAAAACGCGGGAGTGGCTGGAGAAACGGAGGAGTGTCTGGGCGAACGCTGGGTGTGTTTGTGACGTCAAACCAGGAACGACAAGCACTGAACTGATCGCACTGGCAGAGTAAGTCTCAAGCTACTCAGAAACTGCACAGAGATGTCTTATCGCAATATTGCAAATCTTTCGTTCGCAATTTTAAGATGCTAAGATTCACTCCCAGTAGGCGGCAGCTTAGCGTGTGCAATGCTGCTAAAAGCAGCTTGCGAGCGAACAACTCGGAATGAGGGCCATGGGGGGTAATTCTGAGTTGATCGCAGCAGGATTTTTGTTAGCAGTTGGGCAAAACCATGTGCACTGCATTTACGAACAGATGATTTTTTATATAAATTTTAAAATGTTAGTAAATGTGTGTTTTTTTTTCAACCTGGAAGCCCAACATCGATTAAGATCGATCTTAAATAGACCCCTGGGTTTTAAGGATAACCATGGTTGAGTCCAATGGTTAATTCACATTGACCGAAGTTCTAATTAAGTCACCTGTGCTCAAGCATGATATCCTTAAAATCTGGATTGCAATGACAGCATTTTGGAACTATGCCTAAGGGTTTAATTTTTACATTTATCCACTGACAATAAATCTACCTACAATATCCCTGTAACTGTTATGATTACAGTACTTCACTAAATAATTTAATTTGCTGAACCTTCTGTAAAAAGAAATATTAAGCTGCTGTAATTCCCAGATGCAGCAAATTTGTTAGCTAGTGGGCAAAACCATGTGCACTGCAGGGTTGGGGGGGGGGGGGGGGCAGATATAACATTTGCAGAGAGATTTAGGTGGGTTATATTGTTTGTGTGCAGGGTAAATACTGGCTGTTTTGTTTTTACACTGCAATTTAGATTTCAGTTTGAACACACCGCACCAAAATCTAACTCTCTCTGCACATATTATACACCCCCCCCCCTGCAGTGTACATGGTTTTAGCTAATAAATTTGCTGCTGTGATCAGATCTGAGTTAAGCCCTATGTATTTGGCACTGGCAAAGGGTTAGAGGCCTTGCTGTAGAGCTCACACCTTTCTTATCATGCATTGTAATATTTCCTATGTCCTGATGTTGTGCTCTCTGCTCCATCCAAGTAAACAGCAATGTAGCATGGCTATCAAAGAGCGTGAAGATTGCAGATTTCCTGGGATTAATGCTAAGGAATGCTATTCCAGAGGCTGCTGCTTTAATTCAAGTGTCACTGGGGTTAAATGGTGTTTTTACCTTAAAAACACAGGTAGAGTATATAGTACAGTGGTAAAGTGGGAGCATGTAGTGCTATTGATTACAGATTTGATGGAGCTTAAACATGGATAAGGTCCATGGCTCTAAGAGTTTATCTTGTGTATCCTTTATTCTTAGTCATGGTCAGATAAGATTAGAAAATACCATTTAAGTGGAAATTTCCTGTTAGCTGTTTTTCAGTTTGCTCAACTGTCTGATTAACTGGTCCTAAAAAAGGACCAAAGGAGCTAAATTGCCCTGTGATCTAGCTAAATTGCCCCAGTTAAAAAAAAAAAAAAAACTAAGCTGCTGTAATTCCTGGATGTTTCCTTACTGCATCAACAGGAAGTGACAAGAAACAATGTAATGTGGAACCGTACAGCAGAAGGGATTGCGGATACCCCACAATAAGTGCAGCGGAATGTAAGAAGAGGAATTGTTGCTTTGACTGCAGCATTCCCGGGGTTAACTGGTGTTTCTTCAAGTCACAAGGTATGGAGCTGCTGTATAGTTACTCGCAAGTCAGTAGTTGTATGATGCTCACACCTGTTAAACTGGATACACACAGAATGCCCTACACAGGGGGTGAAATGAGCGCCCCCCCCCCCCCCCCCCCCCCCGTACGCTCAGCACACATCACGCTGTGCTGAGCGGGGGCAGAGATGTGTGCTGAGCAGTTCGCTCAGCACACATCTCTCCCCAAAATCAGGCCGTGAATGCGGACCTTTAAACTGGATCCACACTTAGATTATCTGTCCAATTTTTTTTTTCTAGTTGAAACAAAATTATGCTAATATGTGGCAGCAAATGACAATTGACCATTTGCTCACAAACACTGGAAAACATCCAAAAATGGTCATTTAGATAAATTGGTTAAATCCATTTCATTTAGCTAATTTATCCAAACTACCTTTATTGTATCTCTGTGGGTGAATGATGTGTGGGTCAGTGTTGAGGGTGGTGGAGGAGATGGGTAATAGGCACAGCAGGGTGTGGACAGTCAAATAGTGTGCTTAGAGGTTCAGAGTCATTGTATGAGACTCTGGCAACAGTGACTTGATGAGTCTGGTGTCCATAGGGTGGGACGCATTAACCTTTTTATGCTATTGAAATAGTTCTCCTCCTGACCGACGCAGTTCCTTGCTCCGAGGTTGGTGTATTGTCCTGTTGCAGAGCCTCTCCACTGTGGTCACAGTGAGCTGTGTGGTGTTGCTGGCGCATGCCAATCTCCCCCCAACCTCCCTCTTGCATTTCAGACCTACGTACGCATGATGGGATCTTGTATGATATGCGCGTGTGCTGTAGAGATGAAAGTGGGGGTGAGGAGGCAGATCGTGAGATGGGGAAACTTTGTGGACTGTTAGCGAAGGGGAGCACTGGGCAATCTGAGTTGCAAAGAGGGCAGCAGAAGAGGTTATTGCATGTGCACTGGTGACAGGTCCATCCTTGGTGGCCAGCCTCAGTGGTAAAGGGGTACATGAGCTAGTGTCCCTTGGCCAGCCATGTACCATGGCCACCTCCCTACCTCCTATATATTCTCCCTGATCTGTCACTTTGTTACGGTCTGCTGCTGGCACTGGTGTATCGTCCTGCAGATGCCGTCTCCGCCCATTGCTGTGACTTCCCCCAGAGTTAGCCACACAGAGTGACAGATCTGGGAAAATATATAGGAGATCATTACTTTCACTTGCAGCCTACCTTATTTTTTGCAGCCTAGCATGCTCCTGACCCCTTCTCTCACTAATACTTATACAACATTCATGAACTCATCTTAAGGTTTCTTTATTATTCAGTCACACTGTCTTGGATCCAAACCATTTCCTGTGGCATTGCAGTCAAACAATTGAGCTATTTACCCTTGCATAGAAAGGTATAATCTAAGCTAGAGAATTCTATTTGGAGCTCACCTTGTACTTTGTGAAGAAATAATCAGCTTTGTGGCTGAGCAGATATATGGAGTGTGTGGCTGCACACTGCATTGATCTGCTGAGTTGCAATGCTAATAATTTTTTTTTTGCAAAGTACCAATAGCTTCATTGTGAAGGTGGAAAGAAGGGTGTTACGGCATGGAATGTACAAACTGCGAGACCCTGCTGGTAGCACCTTTGTCTATTTAGTAGGAAGGGCACGTAACAGCCGGGGGGCAATGGAGGAAGCCCCTTTAGGGCTGGAGCCCGGCGGCAACTGACTCCGTTGTCTCTGGCAGTTCCGCCCCTGGACTAGAGGAATGGTCAAGAACATGGCAACATTTAATGCCAAAAAATGCAAAATCATACACGTCTCAAAAATGCAAAGGCTAACTATAATATTAAGGGCATTATAATGGCAAGAGGAAAGCTATCTAAGTATTACTATTTCAGGTGAGCAATGTAACAAAGCAATAGGAAAGGCAAGTCAGATGCTTGTTTGCATAGGTTAAAGAACCAGTAGCAGAAAAAAGTAATACAGGTTGAGTATCCCATATCCAAATATTCCGAAATACGGAATATTCCGAAATACGGACTTTTTTGAGTGAGACTGAGATAGTGAAACCTTTGTGTTTTGATGGCTCAGTGTACACAAACTTTGTTTAATACTCAAAGTTATTAAAAATATTGTATTAAATGAACTTCAGACTGTGTGTATAAGGTGTATATGAAACATAAATGAATTCTGTGAATGTACACACACTTTGTTTAATGCACAAAGTTATAAAAAATATTGGCTAAAATGACCTTCAGGCTGTGTGTATAAGGTGTATATGAAACATAAATGCCTTCTGTGCTTAGATTTAGGTCCCATCACCATAATATCTCGTTATGGTATGCAATTATTCCAAAATACAGAAAAATCCGATATCCAAAATTCCTCTGGTCCCAAGCATTTTGGATAAGGGATACTCAACCTGTAATGCCACTGTATAGGTCCTTGGTACAGCCACATTTAGAATCCTGTGTTCAGTTCCAGAAGCCATATCTCCAGAAGGCTGTAAATACATTAGGGCAACTAAAATTGTGCATGGCCTACATCACAAAACTTACCTGGAAATACTAAAAAATGTTGATGTGTATAGTTTGGAGAAGGGAAGAGGGAACATACAGTAATAGAAACATTTAAATATATAGGGAGGAATGTAATAGGGTGTGAGAATCAGAAAGTGAGAGATTTTGTGTTTTTTCCTGTTGTTTTTTTTTTTTTTTGTTTGATTGTTTGTTTTTAAAGTGGCAATCCTTTACATGGCAAAACCAGGTTGATATTTGCCATGTAAAGGATTGCCACCGTGGGCATGTGTAGAAGGGGCACTGCTACTGTTGGCATTATGTGTGTAAGCTGCACTGATATGGTGGTTATGTGTATAAAGGGCACTGCGACTGTGGGTATTATTATTATTATTATTACATGCGGTGTAATGACAATAAGATAGTGCTACTGTGTGGCGTATTTTGATTTGGGGTGCTATTGTGTGGCCATGCCCCTTCCTTGTGATACCACACCTTCTTTTTTTAAGGAGCGCACTGTCCCTTTATTAAGTATTGGAGAGAGGGCCCAAATTAATAGTTTGCAGGGAGGCGCCAAACACCCTAGCACTGGCCCTTTGGTAGGGGACAGGATTTGCTTCTGCTTGTGCACATATGTTATGATTGCCAGCCAACAGCACTGGTTTTGCCTATAACACTAACTATAAATATTTTGAATTGGTCCTGGACCACCAATCCAAGGCACCCCTGCAAGTGTCCTGAGGCACCCCAGGGTGCAGTTTGAGAACCACTGGTCTAGTGAGTACCCAGGATAATTATTGTAGCTGGTCTGCGGGTAACAGCTCTCAGATCCACTTCTAGAAAAAATGCAGCAATGTAATTTGAGTGACAAACTGCAGAGATGAACCCTTTCTGTGACTGCTGCACAGGGATCACACAAACTCTATTCATAGGGCTGACTTCACTTAGGGGAGATGTTCTCACCCCGCAAAGAAGTGCGAGTATATACCGCACTTACGGTACCATTGGATTTACAGATATTTTCTTGCAATACACTATGGGGGTCATTCTGAGTTGATTGCTCGCTAGCAGTTTTTAGCAGCCATGCAAACGCATTGTCGCTGCCCACTGGAGAGTGTATATTCACTTTGGAGAAGTGCGAATACTTGAGTAGCAGAGCGCCTGCAAAATCGTTTCAAAATAAGACCAGCACTGTAGTTACACTTCGTGTGCGTTGATTCTAACAACTGAGGGACGGCTTTTGATGTCACACACGCATCCAGCGAATGCCCAGCCACGTCTGCATTTCTTCTGCCACGCCTGCATTTTTCCAAGCACTCCCTGAAAACGGTCAGTTGACACCCAGAAACGCCCTCTTTCTGTCAATCTCCTTGTGGCCTGTTCTGTGATTGGAATAATCGCTAGAACTAGTGCAAAACCACAATGGACTTTGTACCCGTACGATGCGCATGCACATTACGGAGCATGCGCATGCACAGATTAGCCATTTTTTTTCAACTGATTGCTACGCAGCGAACAACGGCAGCAAGCGATCAACTCGGAATGACCCCCTATATACATAGAAACATGGATTTTTACTGCAGAAATTATGGTTAGTTTAGGGGTATCGGTTAGGGTCAACAGAGGTGTAGCTAGGGGTCCAAGCGCCCCTGGCAAAGTAAGGGACTGGCGCCCCCCCTTTCGATAAAGCATTGCAGTCCATTGGCGGTTACCATGTTGGAGCCACAGCAACTGACCCCCTCCCCCACACGCTGCCCTACATCATCGGCTGGGATTCACTGTTGGTGTGAAGCCACTGGGAACATTCTGGTAGCATTAGCAGCAGTCTGTGTCATAGATAGGGAAGGCAGAAGGTTAACTAGCTAATAGCAGTCTGTTGGCAGCAGAGGCTGGGCGGGGGGCTGAGAATGAGCCAACGCTGATCAGTGTCCAGTTTGCTCAGACAAAAATATTTTGTGATCAGGGCTGGTTCTAGACCAAAGGAGCCAATGGCAAAAATTTCCTTTGGCACCCCCCCCCCCCCCACACACACACACACCAAAAAAGAACATATCCCAGTTTAACATAACGCTATGTGGTGCAAGGTGTGGAGCTGGTCACTTGTATCAGACCTCTGACATTTGCCTTTTCACCCATATTGCATACTTTTTCTTGCAGGTTGTGTCTTAATTCAAGAAGTGTTCTAAGTACTTCAGCTTAGTATCTTTACTGACCCCTCTTTACCCCACACTACATAACTGACCCCTCTATACCCTACACTACATCACTGACCTTTCTATAACCATCACTGCATTACTAACCCCTCTATTAGAGATGTGCACTTGAAATTTTTCGGGTTTTGTGTTTTGGTTTTGGGTTCGGTTCCGCGGCCGTGTTTTGGGTTCGACCGCGTTTTGGCAAAACCTCACCGAATTTTTTTTGTCGGATTCGGGTGTGTTTTGGATTCGGGTGTTTTTTTCAAAAAACACTAAAAAACAGCTTAAATCATAGAATTTGGGGGTCATTTTGATCCCAAAGTATTATTAACCTCAAAAACCATAATTTCCACTCATTTTCAGTCTATTCTGAACGCCTCACACCTCACAATATTATTTTTAGTCCTAAAATTTGCACCGAGGTCGCTGGATGACTAAGCTAAGCGACCCTAGTGGCCGACACAAACACCTGGCCCATCTAGGAGTGGCACTGCAGTGTCACGCAGGATGGCCCTTCCAAAAAACACTCCCCAAACAGCACATGACGCAAAGAAAAAAAGAGGCGCAATGAGGTAGCTGTGTGAGTAAGCTAAGCGACCCTGGCGGCCGACACAAACACCTGGCCCATCTAGGAGTGGCACTGCAGTGTCACGCAGGATGGCCCTTCCAAAAAACACTCCCCAAACAGCACATGACGCAAAGAAAAAAAGAGGCGCAATGAGGTAGCTGTGTGAGTAAGATAAGCGACCCTAGTGGCCGACACAAACACCTGGCCCATCTAGGAGTGGCACTGCAGTGTCACGCAGGATGGCCCTTCCAAAAAACACTCCCCAAACAGCACATGACACAAAGAAAAAAAGAGGCGCAATGAGGTAGCTGTGTGAGTAAGATAAGCGACCCTAGTGGCCGACACAAACACCTGGCCCATCTAGGAGTGGCACTGCAGTGTCACGCAGGATGGCCCTTCAAAAAAATACTCCCCAAACAGCACATGACGCAAAGAAAAATGAAAGAAAAAAAGAGGTGGAAGATGGAATTGTCCTTGGGCCCTCCCACCCACCCTTATGTTGTATAAACAGGACATGCACACTTTAACCAACCCATCATTTCAGTGACAGGGTCTGCCACACGACTGTGACTGAAATGACGGGTTGGTTTGGACCCCCACCAAAAAAGAAGCAATTAATCTCTCCTTGCACAAACTGGCTCTACAGAGGCAAGATGTCCACCTCATCATCATCCTCCGATATATCACCGTGTACATCCCCCTCCTCACAGATTATCAATTCATCCCCACTGGAATCCACCATCTCAGCTCCCTGTGTACTTTGTGGAGGCAATTGCTGCTGGTCAATGTCTCCACGGAGGAATTGATTATAATTCATTTTAATGAACATCATCTTCTCCACATTTTCTGGAAGTAACCTCGTACGCCGATTGCTGACAAGGTGAGCGGCGGCACTAAACACTCTTTCGGAGTACACACTTGTGGGAGGGCAACTTAGGTAGAATAAAGCCAGTTTGTGCAAGGGCCTCCAAATTGCCTCTTTTTCCTGCCAGTATAAGTACGGACTGTGTGACGTGCCTACTTGGATGCGGTCACTCATATAATCCTCCACCATTCTTTCAATGGGGAGAGAATCATATGCAGTGCCAGTAGACGACATGTCCGACTCCGTAATCGTTGTCAGGTCCTTCAGTCCGGACCAGATGTCAGCATCAGCAGTCGCTCCAGACTGCCCTGCATCACCGCCAGCGGGTGGGCTCGGAATTCTGAGCCTTTTCCTCGCACCCCCAGTTGCGGGAGAATGTGAAGGAGGAGATGTTGACAGGTCGCGTTCCGCTTGACTTGACAATTTTCTCACCAGCAGGTTTTTGAACCCCAGCAGACTTGTGTGTGCCGGAAAGAGAGATCCAAGGTAGGTTTTAAATCTAGGATCGAGCACGGTGGCCAAAATGTAGTGCTCTGATTTCAACGGATTGACCACCCGTGAATCCTTGTTAAGCGAATTAAGGGCTCCATCCACACGTCCCACATGCCTAGCGGAATCGCTCTGTGTTAGCTCCTCCTTCAATGTCTCCAGCTTCTTCTGCAAAAGCCTGATGAGGGGAATGACCTGACTCAGGCTGGCAGTGTCTGAACTGACTTCACGTGTGGCAAGTTCAAAGGGCAGCAGAACCTTGCACAACGTTGAAATCATTCTCCACTGCGCTTGAGACAGGTGCATTCCACCTCCTATATCGTGCTCAATTGTATAGGCTTGAATGGCCTTTTGCTGCTCCTCCAACCTCTGAAGCTTCAGATGATGGCAGGGCAGGTTCAGGCGTTTTTGGTGTTGCTCCAGCCTTCTGTACGTGGTGCCTGTACGCCGAAAGTGTCCCGCAATTCTTCTGGCCACCGACAGCATCTCTTGCACGCCCCTCTCGTTTTTTAAATAATTCTGCACCACCAAATTCAAGGTATGTGCAAAACATGGGACGTGCTGGAATTTGCCCATATTTAATGCACACACAATATTGCTGGCGTTGTCCGATGCCACAAATCCACAGGAGAGTCCAATTGGGGTAAGCCCTTCCGCGATAATCTTCCTCAATTGCCGTAAGAGGTTTTCAGCTGTGTGCGTATTCTGGAAACCGGTGATACAAAGCGTAGCCTGCCTAGGAAAGAGTTGGCGTTTGCGAGATGCTGCTACTGGTGCCGCCGCTGCTGTTCTTGCGGCGGGAGTCCATACATCTACCCAGTGGGCTGTCACAGTCATATAGTCCTGACCATGCCCTGCTCCACTTGTCCACATGTCCGTGGTTAAGTGGACATTGGGTACAACTGCATTTTTTAGGACACTGGTGAGTCTTTTTCTGATGTCCGTGTACATTCTCGGTATCGCCTGCCTAGAGAAGTGGAACCTAGATGGTATTTGGTAACGGGGGCACACTACCTCAAGAAATTGTCTAGTTCCCTGTGAACTAACGGCGGATACCGGACGCACGTCTAACACCAACATAGTTGTCAAGGCCTCAGTTATCCGCTTTGCAACAGGATGACTGCTGTGATATTTCATCTTCCTCGCAAAGAACTGTTGGACAGTCAATTGCTTGGTGGAAGTAGTAAAAGTGGGCTTACGACTTCCCCTCTGGGATGACCATCGACTCCCAGCAGCAACAACAGCAGCGCCAGCAGCAGTAGGCGTTACACGCAAGGATGCATCGGAGGAATCCCAGGCAGGAGAGGACTCGTCAGAATTGCCAGTGACATGGCCTGCAGGACTATTGGCATTCCTGGGGAAGGAGGAAATTGACACTGAGGGAGTTGGTGGGGTGGTTTGCGTGAGCTTGGTTACAAGAGGAAGGGATTTACTGGTCAGTGGACTGCTTCCGCTGTCGCCCAAAGTTTTTGAACTTGTCACTGACTTATTATGAATGCGCTGCAGGTGACGTATAAGGGAGGATGTTCCGAGGTGGTTAACGTCCTTACCCCTACTTATTACAGCTTGACAAAGGCAACACACGGCTTGACACCTGTTGTCCGCATTTCTGTTGAAATACTTCCACACCGAAGAGCTGATTTTTTTGGTATTTTCACCAGGCATGTCAATGGCCATATTCCTCCCACGGACAACAGGTGTCTCCCCGGGTGCCTGACTTAAACAAACCACCTCACCATCAGAATCCTCCTGGTCAATTTCCTCCCCAGCGCCAGCAACACCCATATCCTCCTCATCCTGGTGTACTTCAACACTGACATCTTCAATCTGACTATCAGGAACTGGACTGCGGGTGCTCCTTCCAGCACTTGCAGGGGGCGTGCAAATGGTGGAAGGCGCATGCTCTTCACGTCCAGTGTTGGGAAGGTCAGGCATCGCAACCGACACAATTGGACTCTCCTTGTGGATTTGGGATTTCGAAGAACGCACAGTTCTTTGCTGTGCTTTTGCCAGCTTGAGTCTTTTCATTTTTCTAGCGAGAGGCTGAGTGCTTCCATCCTCATGTGAAGCTGAACCACTAGCCATGAACATAGGCCAGGGCCTCAGCCGTTCCTTGCCACTCCGTGTGGTAAATGGCATATTGGCAAGTTTACGCTTCTCCTCCGACAATTTTATTTTAGATTTTTGAGTCCTTTTTTTACTGATATTTGGTGTTTTGGATTTTACATGCTCTGTACTATGACATTGGGCATCGGCCTTGGCAGACAACGTTGCTGGCATTTCATCATCTCGGCCATGACTAGTGGCAGCAGCTTCAGCACGAGGTGGAAGTCGATCTTGATATTTCCCTATTTTTGGAACCTCAACATTTTTGTTCTCCATATTTTAATAGGCACAACTAAAAGGCACCTCAGGTAAACAATGGAGATGGATGGATACTAGTATACTTATGGATGACGAGCGACTGCCGACACAGAGGTAGCTACAGCTGTGGACTACCGTACTGTGTCTGCTGCTAATATAGACTGGATGATAATGAGATAAAATTAAAATATATATATATATATATCACACTAGTACTGCAGCCGGACAGGTATATATTATGTAATGACGGACCTGCTGGACACTGTCTGTCAGCACTGCAGACTCCTAAAGTAAGCTACTAGTATCAAGAAGATAGAAAAAAAAAAACCACGGGTAGGTGGTATACAATTATGGATGGACGAGCGACTGCCGTCACAGAGGTAACTACAGCCGTGGACTAACGTACTGTGTCTGCTGCTAATATAGACTGGATGATAATGAGATAAAATTAAAATATATATATATATCACACTATTACTCCAGCCGGACAGGTATATATTATGTAATGACGGACCTGCTGGACACTGTCTGCAGAATGCGTTTATAAAAACACCACACGACGAGTGTTTAACTTTTTCAGGCAGACAATCACAATATACTGGTGGTCAGCAGACAATCACAATACTGGTGGTCAGTGGTCACTGGTCAGTCACACTGGCAGTGGCACTCTGGCAGCAAAAGTGTGCACTGTACTTAAAATATGTACTCCTGCTATAACTGCTCCCCAGTCTCCCCCACAATTAAGCTGTGTGAGCAGTGAGCACTCAGCACAGTCAGATAATGATATACAGTATTACATATAATGCAGCACACTGGGCTGAGCACAGATATGGTATGTGACTGTGTCACACTGTGTATCGTTTTTTTTCAGGCAGAGAACGGATTAATTAAACTGGTGGTCACAGGTCACACTATCAGCAGCAAGTAGTACTCCTCCTAATAATATGCTCCCCAAAATTTGTGTCTCTCTCTAGTACTCTAGTCTAAACGGAGAGGACGCCAGCCACGTCCTCTCCCTATCAATCTCAATGCACGTGTGAAAATGGCGGCGACGCGCGGCTCCTTATATAGAATCCGAGTCTCGCGATAGAATACGAGCCTCGCGAGAATCCGACAGCGGGATGATGACGTTCGGGCGCGCTCGGGTTAACCGAGCAAGGCGGGAAGATCCGAGTCGCTCGGCCCCGTGAAAAAAAACCTGAAGTTCGGGCGGGTTCGGATTCCGAGGAACCGAACCCGCTCATCTCTACCCTCTATACAGTACACTGACCTCTATATACCTGCTAGTACATCCCTGATGCCTATATTCCCTAAGCTAATTCCCTGACGCCTCTATTCCCTACGCTACATCCCTGACGCCTCTATTCCCTATGCTACATCCCTGACGCCTCTATACCCTACGCTACATCCCTGATGCCTCTATTCCCTACGCTACATTCCTGATGCCTCTATAACCTACGCTACATCCCTGACGCCTCTATACCCTACGCTACATCCCTGACGCCTCTATACAGTACAATGCATTACTGATCCCTCTAGACCATACATCCTCATTACATCAGAGAGATAGTGAAACACTGGAAAAAATAAGGATAAAGTGGACTACAGAAACTGATGCTCTAAACAAAGGAGAGAGAGAGAGAGAGAAAAGCACAAGGGAAAGTGGGCAATCGGAACACCATAGAGAGAGGAGAGATAGAAATGCCTGAAAAAGTAAAGGGGGTTGGGTATGGCATCCGGCGCTCGGGATTCCAGCAGTCACATGATACCTAATCCTAATCCTAACCCTCTGGGGGGGGTGGCGGATAGGGCTAACCCTCAGGGGGTGGCAGCTAGGACTAACCCCCCCCCCTCCTAGTGCCTTCCCTAACACCCCCTCCCCCAGTCCTAACCCTCCCTCCAATACTCGCCTTCGGGATGTTGGCTGTCTGTGTGCCGGCACCAGTCTCCCAAGTGGTGTCAGGATTCCAACATCGGTCAAATGACCGCCGGTATACCGTCTGCCGGGATGGTAAATGCATCCTGAGGACAGGTAGTGAGTGTGGAGGGATAGGTGGTTCAGTAAAATGTCACAGCTCAAACTGCGATCATTCACTGATAAATTGATTTATAGCTCTCCCTTTTTAACCATTGCAGTCATAAAAGCAATGTTTTTTAAACTTTTAAATAAAGATTGTTAGCATCCCCAGCACACTGTATATGCTGGGATATGTAGTTCTCAATATGAAAACATTTAATTACTGTATGAACTCTAATTCCCCAACTGAAACCTCTCACAAACACACACTCCTAAATCTAGTACACACACACACACACACACACACACACACACACACACACACACACACACACACACACACACACACATTTCCCCAGTACTGACAACTCTCATCACTTCCACACACTGACAAATCCCTCCTGCTCCTCTCCCCTTTGACACTGACAGCTCCCTCACAGTCACACACATCCTCCACCCCCCCACACACACACTGATAGCACACATGCACAAATCCCCCCCTCCTCGACACTAACTGTCACGGACTGCTTGGGCAGCAGGGGGCAGGCTCTGACTTGAAGTGCTGAAATTCAACAGCTCTCTCGAACTTGCAAGGCATGGCTGTGCAGCTGTCTCCAGCCATCTCCTTGCCCACTGTGTAATTTGTGGCGTTCTCTGATGTTCCCCGCTCTGCCTCTACAACCGGCACATAATGTACAGCAGTGGTGACTCCTGAGTATGGGCCTGGAGAACTCCGCCTACCGGGGGGTAGGGGTTAATAATTTCAAAGGGGCAGAGCTAGGAGTGAAGCAGTGGACAGCAGTTGAGGGGCGTTTCAAACTGTAACAGGGTTGGGACAATTTCAGTATCCTTCCCTCACCGTCTAATTGGTCAGTCCCACGCTGATTGCCATAGCGCCCTTTCGAGACTGCAGAACTCTATCCCTTAGCCACGGTTGGCACAGCTGGATGGTGCCCCTGGCAAGTGCCATCCTGGCCAAGGGGTAGATACGCCCCTGAGGGTCAGGGCCAGCAACAGAAATCTCGGGGCCCAGTACACTGATATCTCTGGGGCCCCCTCAACCCCCCCTTAACTTGGCAGAGGGATCTTTAAAAAAAAATGGAGCCTTTGACTCGGACCGTCAGTGAGGCCGGCAGGTGGTTTTCATACTGGGCTATCCAGCTCTTCGGTGGCGGTGGCAGGGACATTCAGAAAAGGGCCAGCACAGCAACATGCATAATAATGGCAATACAGTATGGACCACAGGGACTAGACAAAGTGATGGGGTAAAAGGAGGGGGGAGGGTTTAGTTGGCCTGTTAATTGTTTTCCTGCTTAAATTGAGCAGTTGGTGGATACACTTTAAAAAGCAATATTGGCACTATGGCCCCATTATTTCTGTTCTTAATACTTGGAGCCCTGAACAAGTGTCCCCTTTGTCCCCCCTGTCACCGGGCCTGTTCAGGCGTTACCTATGGAGAAGCTGCGACATGACATCCTAGGACACGATACTGCACCATGCATCACCATTATATTTCAGTGTGCCTTGTCAATATTTAAATCTTGTTCTGTGTGACGTGAGTTGTAAATGGTTGAAAATCTCTATGCTACAGTATCGTCACCATGTAGTTATAACACCGCAAAACCACCAAAAGACGTGTTTTGGTAGAGGGACTGCTGGAGGGGCCCATTGGGGCCCCCAGTTTGCTACCCCACCCCAGTATACCTGTGCTGTAGCCAGTGGAAGGGGCACTATCTTCCCGGTGATCTCTTCGGGAAGATGGTGCCGCACATAGAAAGCAAAGACTCTGGCTGCACTCTCCTGCCCTCGCTCTAAGCAAGGTGATCGGGCCACAAAAGGACCCCTGTCGGACCCCGGCCTGTGGGCCACAAAAGGATGCATTGGGGGCGGCATGCGGCCCATGGGTTTGACACCCCTGCCCTAGAGTATCACAATTTGTTTCACGGCACCCCTAGGCCAAAGTTTTTTTTATTGAGAAATTCAGAAAAAAATATAAAATTAAGTAAATTGTGTTTATAGCATGTCATCCTCAGGTTCAGTTATGTTGTGAGGGAATGGTTTTGCCAATTTAATAAAGTATAAATAATTTTAATTGGTCCTGGACCACCAAACTATGCTACCAGTGCAAGAACCCCAGTTTGGAAACTACTGCCATAAAATAAACCTTTTTTGTTTTTTTTAAACTACATGTAATACACCTTAGATCTCAGTTCCTAAAAGGTTTTAAACCTTTGCATACAGTAAACTACACATATTTAAAAATCCTACACCGGGCACAAGTGCTCACGGGCCAATTTCATGGCAGTCTCGGATAGGAGGGCATTGTGGATTCACCAAGGGAATGCTGATGCTGACTCCAAGAAGAAAGGGAGTCTCTTCCCTATGAAGGTGAAGCCTTGTTTGGCGACGGCCTAGTTAATTTGATCTCGGCAGCTCCCGCAGGTAAGTCATCCTTCTTGCCCTATGTTCCCTCTCAACGGATGAAGACGCATCATTATCTGACGCAGTCATTTCGGCCCAATAGATATGCAAGAAGTTAAGATTCCCCTTTCTTTGCAGGTAGAGGAAGGAAAAGAGGGAAGAGGTCTGTAGCCTCTTCAAGATCGCAGGAGCAGAGATCGTCCTCTGCTTTTGCCAAATCCACTGCATGACGCTGGGGCTCTCTTGCAGGAGCCCGCACCAGTGGGGGGCACGTCTAAAACTCTTCAGTCAGTTCTGGATTCATTCGGACCTGGACTCGTGGGCTTTACAAATAGTGTCCCAAGGGTACAAACTGCGGTTTCAAGACGTTCCCCCTCACCGATTGTTCAAATCAGCCTTAGTCAGCAGGGAGAAGGTTTTTATTCAAGCCTCTTCGTGGTCCCGAAGCCGGACGGCTCAGTCAGACTAATCTTAAATCTGAAATCCCTTAATTTCTACCTAAAGAAATTCAATTTCAAGATGGAATCTCTCAGGGTAGTGATCTCCAGTCCGGGGGATAAAGGAGATTTCATGGTTTTGGTAGACATAAAGGATGCCTACTTATATGTTCCCATTTAGCCACTGCATCAAGCTACCTGAGGTTTGCAATTCAGGATTGTCATTACCAATTTCAGACGTTGCCGTTTGGTCTGTCCACGGCTCCGAGGATTTTCACCAGGGTGATGGCGGAAATGATGGTTCTCCTTCGCAAGCAAGGAGTCACAATTATCCCGTACTTGGATGATCTCCTGATAAAGGCGAGATCCAGGGACCAGTTGGTGCAAAACATCTACTCTCCCTGACAGTTCTTCAACAACATGGTTGGCTCCTAAACTTGCCAAAATCGCAGTTGGTCCCAATGACGCGGATGTTGTTTTTGGGAGTGATACTGGACACAGAAGAGGTTTTCTTCTAGTTGAAAGGCTCTGGAGATCCAGAGTCTGGTCAAACAAATTGAAACCAGCAAGAGTGTTAATCCATCAATGCATTCAGTTGCTGGGGAAGATGGTTGCGGCCTACGAGGCCATTCAGTTTGGCAGGTTCCATGCCAGAGTGTTCCAGTGGGACCTGTTGGACAAGTGGTCCGGATCCCACCTACACATGCACCGGAGGATAATCCTGTCTTCCAAGACCAGAATCTCACTCCATTGGTGGCTGCACAGTTCTCACCACCTAGAGGGGCGATGGTTCGGGATCCAGGACGGGATCCTAGGGACCACGGATGCAACCCTCTGAGGCTGGAGAGCAGTCACACAGGGGGAAAACATCCAAGGAAGATGGTCAAGTCTTCCTTGGATGTTTTCATCTCCACATAAATGTTCTGGAGTTAAGGGCCATTTAATAACTGCAGACACAGTACGCACTGGAACGGGTGCCCAGCATCCTCTACGGACTAAGAGAAAAGGATTTACCGGTAGGTATTAAAATCCTATTTTCTCTAACGTCCTAGAGGATGCTGGGGACTCCGTAAGGACCATGGGCATAGACGGGCTCCGCAGGAGACATGGGCACTTTAAGAAAGACTTTAGTTCTGGGTGTGCACTGGCTCCTCCCTCTATGCCCCTCCTCCAGACCTCAGTTTGATACTGTACCCAGTGGAGACTGGGTGCTTTTCAGGAGCTCTCCTGAGCTTTCTGACAGAAAGTATTTTGTTAGGTTTTTAATTTTCAGGGAGCACTGCTGGCAACAGACTCCCTCATCGAGGGACTGAGGGGAGAGAAGCAGCCCTACTCTCTGAGTTGCAAGGTCCTGCTTCTTAGGCTACTGGACACCATTAGCTCCAGTGGGATTGGTACGCAGGATCTCACCCTCGCCGTCCGTCCCAGAGCCGCGCCGCCGTCCCCCTCGCAGAGCCGGAAGATAGAAGCCGGGTGAGTATGAGAAGAAAAGAAGACTTCAGAGGCGGCAGAAGACTTCATGATCTTCACTGAGGTAACGCACAGCACTGCAGCTGTGCGCCTTTGCTCCCATACACCTCACATACTCCGGTCACTGTAAGGGTGCAGGGCGCAGGGGGGGCGCCCTGGGCAGCAATATAAACCTCTTTCGCAAAAATATAACATATATACAGCTGGGCACTTTATATATGTATAAGCCTCCACCAATTTTACAGTTTAAGCGGGACAGAAGCCCGCCTCCGAGGGGGCGGGGCTTCTCCCTCAGCACTCACCAGCGCCATTTTTTCTCCACAGCACCGCTGAGAGGAAGCTCCCCGGACTCTACCCTGCTTATACCACGTTAGACAAGAGGGTTGAAAAGAGGGGGGGGGGGGCACATAATTCGCAAATTACATACAGCAGCACTACTGGGCAAACATTAAGTTACTGTTTTATTCCTGGGTTATATAGCACTGGGGGGTGTGCTGGCATACTCACTCTCTGTCTCTCCAAAGGGCCTTGTGGGGAAATTGTCTTCAGAAAAAGCATTCCCTGTGTGTGAAGTGTGTCGGTACACGTGTGTCGACATGTCTGAGGAAGAAGGCTATATTAGAGAGGAGCGGGAGCAAATGAATGTGGTGTCTCCGCCGACAGCTGATTGGATGGATATGTGGAATGTTTTAAATGCTAGTGTAAACTCATTGCACAAAAGATTAGACAAGGCAGAAGCTTTGGGACAGTCAGGGTTTCAACCCATGCCTGATCCTATGTTGCAGGGACTGTCAGGGTCTCATAAGCGCCCACTATCCCAGATTGTTGACACAGATACCGACACGGATTCTGACTCCAGTGTCGATTACGATGATGCAAAGTTACAGCCAAAATTGGCAAAATCCATTCGATTTATGATTATGGCAATAAAAGATGTTTTGCACATCACAGAGGAACCCCCTGACGCTGACAAGAGGGTACATATGTACAAGGGAAAGAAGCCTGAGGTAACCTTTCCCCCCTCACACGAGCTGAACGAGTTATGTGAAAAAGCTTGGGAATCTCCAGATAAAAGACTGCAGATTTCCAAAAGGATTCTTATGGCGTATCCTTTCCCATCAACGGATAGGTTACGATGGGAATCCTCCCCTAGGGTGGACAAAGCATTAACACGCTTATCCAAGAAGGTAGCCCTCCCGTCCCAGGATACGGCTACCCTCAAAGAGTGTGCTGACCGCAAACAGGAGATTACCCTGAAGTCCATTTATACACATTCAGGTACCTTACTCAGACCGGCAATTGCGTCGGCCTGGGTGTGTAGTGCTGTAGCGGCATGGACAAATACCTTATCTGAGGGGATGGATAGCCTAGACAAGGATACTATTTTATTGACCCTGGGGCATATAAGAGATGCTGTCCTATATATGTGTGTATGCAAACTACAGGTGGTGCTGCAGGGCCCACACCCTTTTACTTGTCTTGTAGAGCAGCTCTGAAGCTGTTACAGTGCCCAGCTGCTGCAAGAAATCAGCTTGAATGCTTCAGGGGCTTGGGCATGGCCAACATGAGCCCCACACCGAAGGAGGGTGGGGGTGTTTAATGCAAACTTGGGGTTATCCAAGCGCCGCAAAAGGCCGCCATGCCCTGCATGCCCCTTTTCTCTTTTCATATACAGATGAGGGTTCCAGCCAACTTTGGCCCACTGCTTGGATGACATCACCGTATGCAAATCCGTCTGCTGCAGACCTTCCCCCAGGAATGCTTGCAATAGTTGTTGCATATGGTTTAATGTCTGAGGGTGCTTCAGTATTAGGCAGCCTTCCGCCCTCCCATGTTCATCTGAAAAGATGTGGTCTCCCTGCAGTTGTTGTCCCCAGACGAGAGTTCCCTTGTACTTCCTCAGTTTAATCTCCTTAACTTGACGGGGGTGTGCCCGAGCAGCCACCCTCCCCAGCCCTATCCCAACACATACTTATCTTGCATATGAGATCTCTTGATCATGAAGATAGTTCTCACAGGTTGAGGTTCATCCTGGCCCCGCTCCCCGCTGGAGAGCGCTGATGGGGACAGCAGCGGGGCTTCAGCAGAAGGGTGAGTACGTGTGGCCAGAGACCTCCCTTCCCATGTGCAGGCCTGCAGAGTCTGCCGCGCAGGATGGGGCATGTGGCACTCTCCTTCCCAGGGGCTCTTCCAGATGTAGCTCCTCAGCAGTATTTTTCCAGGGCTTCGCGGCGCTCTCCCCGACTGGCATCCGCCCTGGAACACTGCCTTCCTCAACGCAACATCAGCAGGGGGCCCTGGCCTCATCACCATCCCAGGTCTTTCTCATGTATGTATCATGTATGTGTGTGTGATATATGTATGAATCATATATGTTTGTGATAGACAGATACATACATATATATATATATATATCTATCTATCGTATGTGTGTGTATATATATGTATCTATCATGTATGTATGTATGTATGTATCTATCTTGTATGTATGTGTTTTATCTATCTATCTATCTATCTATCTATCTATCTATCTATCGTGTGTGTGATATATGTATGTATCTATCATGTATGTGTTATATGTATGTATCACACCTTCCTCTATACATATACATACATACATACATACACACACCTATATCTGTACGTACACTGACATACACACACCAACATCTATACATTAACACGCTGACCCCTAAACGTACACCAACGTACCCACACCTGCATCTATACCTACACATGCTGACACGTGGACGTACACCGGCTTACCCACATGTGAATCTATACATACATGTGCTGACACCTGGACATACACTGATGTACCCACACCTAACATCTATACATACACATGCTAACACCTGGACGTATACAGACGTACCCACATTTGCATCCATGCATATATAGATGTAGGTGTGTGTACGTCAGTGTACGTCCAGGTGTCAACGCGTGTATGTATAGATGCAGGTGTGGGTACGTCTGTGTATGTCCAGGTGTCAGAATGTGTATGTATAGATGCAGGTGTGGGAAGGTCAGTGTAGGTTCAGGTGTCAGCGCGTGTATGTATAGATGCAGGTGCTTGTATGTCCAGATGTCAGTGCATGTATGTATAGATGCAAGTGTGGGTACGTCGGTGTATGTCCATTTGTCAGCGCGTGTATATATAGATGCAGGTGCTTGTATGTTGGTGTATGTCCAGGTGTCAGCATGTGTATGTATAGATGCAGGTGTGGGAATGTTGGTGTATGTCCAGGTGTCAGGGCGTGTATGTATGGATATTAGGTGTGGGTACATCAGTGTATGTCCTGGTGTTAGCGCATGTATGTATAGATGTATATATACACACACATACGATAGATAGATAGATAGATAGATAGATAGATAGATAGATAGATAGATAGATAAATATTATAAGGGCACGGCCGTGCCCTTATATTAAGGCTGAATCGAACAAACGGAATTCTCCCATAGGGAACTTCTGAGATGGGGGCATGGTGTTTGAGGGGCTACACCTCAAAACTGATTGGACGTACTGAGCTGAAATTTGGCATGGGCGTGTAGAATCGTCACCCGGTGCTGCATGCCAAATTTCAGGGCAAAATAATAAAAAATGAGGAATTGGGAGTAACCTAAAGTTCCAACTGTCAGTTTTTTTCTGTGACTTCCTTTGTGGCTTTTTGACACCGTTTTCCTATAGAGTGAATTAGATATTTTTTGGGAAGGCATAACTCCGGATAGAGGACGAATTAAGACTTGGGGTTTGTTTTACTAGATAGAGTATGCCCCAGTGTAGTGCCTTTTGGGGTTGTGGTTTTTCAGAAAGTTATAGGGTTTTTTTAATTAAGAGAAATATGCCCCATTATAGAGATAGGGCTTTTCAATTTGTTGCGGCTGCGCAGTGGCCGCCAGGAGAGCGAGAGTGAGTGAGGGAAGGGGTCTCGTGCAGGCTGAGGTTATAAAAGTAGCTGCTGGCGGCGGGAGGAGAGCCAGCGGTTCCTGGGTGTGTGCACCTGCGGTCCCTTACAGACTGCAGCGACCCATTAGGACTGTGGAGGAGAGGGGTAGCGGCATAGCAGCCGCAGGCTTACCGAAAGTGCTCACTACTGAGCAATATGGTCCCCTTACCCGAAGTGGGAGCCGCAGCGGGAGGAATAGCTGGAGTTGCGCCGCAGGAGAAAGTCAGAGGACATCCAGAAGAGACATCCGGTGCAGCGCTGACTCCTGACTGACAGCGCTTGCCTACTGAGCGGTGTGGTACCCCCACACCTGAAGCGGGTGCGGGAGCGGCAGCCGGAGAAGACAGCTGTGCTGCACGGAAGAAGTCAGGCAGCAGCAGCAGCACCAGCGGGCTGAGGTGGGGAGGATCAGTATGGTCCCTTACGTGCGGCTCACATTCAGATCCATCCGGCTCCCTTCCCCTCCTCCCCTGCACCCTTAGCAGCCTGCCCCCACATCTCATTCACCCACCGCCGCAGACTCCTCCCCCACACGGTTATTATAATAAGGCCACCCCCCTACCCCCTTCCCTCCCTGCTGTGTGTCCAGCCACCCCCCCCCTCACCTGCTGTGTGTCCGGCCTACCCCCCCCCTCACCTGCTGTGTGTCCAGCCCCCCCCCCTCACCTGCTGTGTGTCCAGCCCCCCCCCCTCACCTGCTGTGTGTCCGGCCTACCCCCCCCTCCCTGCTGTGTGTCCAGCCCCCCCCCCCCTCACCTGCTGTGTGTCCGGCCTACCCCCCCCCCCCCTGCTGTGTGTCCAGCCCCCCCCCTCCCTGCTGTGTGTCCGGCCACCCCCCCCTCACCTGCTGTGTGTCCGGCCTACCCCCCCTCCCCTGCTGTTTGTCCGGCCACCCTCCCCTCCCCTGCTGTGTGTCCGGCGGCCTACCCCCCCCCTCCCTGCTGTGTGTCCGGCCTACCCCCCCCTCCCCTGCTGTGTGTCCAGCCCCCCCCCTCACCTGCTGTGTGTCCAGCCCCCCCCCTCCCCTGCTGTGTGTCCGGCCTACCCCCCCCCCTCCCTGCTGTTTGTCCGGCCACCCTCCCCTCCCCTGCTGTGTGTCCGGCCACCCTCCCCTCCCCTGCTGTGTGTCCGGCCACCCTCCCCTCCCCTGCTGTGTGTCCGGCCTACCCCCCCCCTCCCCTGCTGCGTGTCCAGCCCCCCCCCTCACCTGCTGCGTGTCCAGCCCCCCCCTCACCTGCTGTGTGTCCGGCCACCCTCCCTTCCCCTGCTGTGTGTCCGGCCACCCTCCCCTCCCCTGCTGTGTGTCCGGCCACCCTCCCCTCCCCTGCTGTGTGTCCAGCCCCCCCCCCTCACCTGCTGTGTGTCCAGCCACCCCCCCTCCCCTGCTGTGTGTCCGGCCAACCCCCCCCTCCCTGCTGTTTGTCCGGCCACCCTCCCCTCCCCTGCTGTGTGTCCTGCCTACCCCCCCTCCCTGCTGTGTGTCCAGCCACCCCCCCCCTCACCTGCTGTGTGTCCGGCCTACCCTCCCCCCCCCTCCCCTCCCCTGCTGTTTGTCTGGCCACCATCCCCTCCCCTCCCCTGCTGTGTGTTCGGCAACTCCCCCCTCTTCCCGCTGTGTTCGGCCACCCCCTACCCCCTCCCCTCCCTGCCGTGTGTCCGGTCACCCTCCCCTCTCTGCTGTGTGTCCAGCCACCCCCCCCCCTCTCTGCTGTGTGTCCGGCCACCCCCCCCAGACACGCAGCGCCTGACACACACAGACATGCAACGCCTGACACGCATATGCATATGCAGCGCCTGACACACACGCACACACACAGCACCTGACACACACACACACACACACGCACACACACAGCACCTGACACACACACACACACACAGCACCTGACACTCACACGGACCTGACACACGCGCACACACTCACACGCAGCACCTGACACACACGCAGCACCTGACACACGCACACACAGACGCAGCACCTGACACTCACACGGACCTGACACACACGCACACACTCACACGCGGTGCCTGACGCACATAGACACGCGGCGCCTGACGCACACGCGGCGCCTGACGCACACGCGGCGCCTGGCACACACGCACACGCGGCGCCTGGCACACACGCACAGGCAGCGCCTGGCACACACGCACAGGCAGCGCCTGACACACACGCAGCGCCTGACACACAGACACGCAGTGCCTGACACACACAGACACGCAGCGCCTGACACACACAGACACGCAGCGCCTGACGCACAGGCAGCGCCTGACGCACACGCACAGGCAGCGCCTGACACACGCAGCGCCTGACACACGCAGCGCCTGACACACACACGCACCTGACACTCACATGCTCCTGACACACGCAGCACCTGACATGCTCACACGCAGCACCTGACACACACGCAGACACGCAGCATCTGACACACACACACACACACGCAGCACCTGACACACACACGCAGCACCTGACACACAGACACGCAGCGCCTGACACACACGCAGACACGCAGCGCCTGACACACACGCAGCGCCTGACACACACGCAGCGCCTGACACACACGCAGAGCCTGACACACACGCAGCGCCTGACACACACGCAGACACGCAGCGCCTGACACACACGCAGACATGCAGCGCCTGACACACACGCAGCGCCTGACACACACGCAGCGCCTGACACACACGCAGACACGCAGCGCCTGACACACACGCAGACACGCAGCGCCTGACACACACGCAGCGCCTGACACACACGCAGCGCCTGACACACACGCAGCGCCTGACACACACGCAGACACGCAGCGCCTGACACACACGCAGACACGCAGCACCTGACACACACGCAGACACGCAGCACCTGACAGACACGCACACACACACACACACACACACACACACAGCACCTGACACAGATATGCAGCGCCTGACACACACACGCAGACATACAGCGCCTGACACACACACACGCAGACATGCAGCACCTGACACACACATGCAGCACCTGACAGACACACACACACACACACAGACATGCAGCACCTGACACACCCACACACACACACATGCATCACCTGACACACCCACACACACAGACATGCATCACCTGACACACCCACACACATATACAGACATGCAGCACCTGACACACACACACACACACACACACACAGACATGCAGCGCCTGACACACACACACATACAAACATGCAGCACCTGACACACACACACACACACGCAGCACCTGACACACATATATACATGTGGCATTTAACGCACACACGCACAGCACCTGACACACAATCATATACACTCAGAGCACCTAACACACACATACACTCGCAGCACCTCACACACACTCGTATACACACGCAGCACCTGCCACTCACACATATATACACATGCAGCACCTGCCACTCCCACATACATGAACAGCACCTGACACACACATACACGCGCAGCACCTGACAGTCACACACATACAGATGCGACAGCTGACACAAACACATACACGCTCAACACCTGACACCCACGTGGCAGCTGACGCATACAAATGCAGCACCTGAAATACACACATATACACGTGCAGCACCTGAGACACACACATACACGTACAGCACCTGAGACACACACACACACATGTATGTACACGCGCGGCTCCAGGCACACACATACGTACGTACACACACGGCACTTGACACACACACGTACACGCGCGGCACCTGACACACACACACACGTACGTACGTACGTACGTACGTACGTACATGTGTGGCACCTGACACACACACTTATGCACACGTGTGGCTCCTGACACACACGCGCGTTGCTCCTGACACACACACATGTACGTACACGCTCGGCTCCTGACACACACACGTATGTATACGCGCGGCACCTGAAACCTACACGTATGTACGTATATGCGCGGCTCCTGACACCCTCACGCATGTACACGCGTGGCTCCTGGCACACACACACACACACACACACACGTACACGCGCGGCACCTGACACATACACGCGTGTACGTACACACATGCACAGCACCTGACATACACACATGTAGGTACGCGCCACCTGACACACACACACACGTACACGCACGACACCTGACACACACGTACGTACGCGCACGGCACCTGACACACACGTACATACTAGTGATGAGTGGGTTCGGTTCGTCGGAATCCGGACCCCCCGAACTTCACCCATTTTACATGGGTCCGAGGCAGGTTCGAACCTTCCCGCCTTGCTCGGCTAACCCGAGCGCGCCCGAACGTCATCATCCCGCTGTCGGATTCCCGCGAGATTCGGATGTCTGCATTCGTGGAAAGGGGTCCCATGTGTAAACATGGGACCCCTTTCAGTCCGTCTGGTCCGGGTGTTCGGTTTGTTGTTTTGCCAAGTACGTGGATTTAATCTGGAACCTGGATCAGGTGAGTATAATTATCTTTTATTTTCAGGTACCCGTGGATTCTACTTGGAGAAGAGGACCGACTGCTTCGTGTCAACATAGGTAAGTATGTGTGTGTCGGCAGGTGTGAAATAAAGTTATACTTTCACGGTGTCTGTGTCCTGTTTTTATTTGGGTATTTTTTTCCCAGTAGAACTACAGGTACCAGCGGGCCCGTTTTTCTCCCGCATGCTGGTACTTGTGGTTCTCAAAGTACCAGATTGCGGGGGAGGCTTGCTGGGACTTGTAGTACTACTGGAAAAAACAATATTCTTTCAATTTTCTCAAGGCTATCAGCCTCCCATCCGCAGCCCTTGGATGGGGGGGACAGCCTCGGGCTTCACCCCTGGCCCTTGGGTGGCTGGGGGGGGGGACCCCTTGATTGAAGGGGTCCCCACTCCCCCAGGGTACCCCGGCCAGGGGTGACTAGTTGGATATTTAATGCCACGGCCGCAGGGCACTGTATAAAAGTGACCCCCGGCTGTGGCATTATCTGTCCAGCTAGTGGAGCCCGATGCTGGTGTAAAAATAATGGGGGACCCTACTCTTTTTGTCCCCCGTATTTTTTGCACCAGCACCAGGCGCAGAGCCCGGAGCTGGTTTTAAAAATACGGGGGATCCCCTGTCCGTTTTTCCCCCGGATTTTTAGAACCAGGACCGGCTCGAAGAGCCCGAGGCTGGTTATGCTTTGGAGGGGGGACCCCACGCAATTTTTCTTTTCCGGGTTTTTCACATTCCATTTAAAAAAAAATAATAATAATAATAATCTTTTAAAAAATATATAAATAATACTTGTGCCTCCAAAAAAGACAAACCAAGTACCTAATCCCTTCTAATATAAATAGATATGCTATTACCCCAAAAAAATATTATTTTTTATTAGATTCCGCCTGCAAAGTGTGGCGGATTGAAAATGACGAATTTACTGTTTAAAAGCACTGTTGTCGAATTTACAAACTTCAATTGAATATACTTTTGTTGAATTGCCGCATTTGTACCATTGCAGAAAAGACGAATTTGTCAAATGTCGAATTTTAAAAAGTCGAATTTTGAAAGGATGCAAGAATAGGCCCCGCCCCCTTCTTCACATCAGCCGTCCCCTTCTACCCCTGTACCTTGCTCTCTCCTGTCTGTGCTCTCTCCCGTCTGTAGGACTAGGCCCCACCCCCTTCTTACCCTCCAGTGACTGCTCTCTCCTGACAAGTGGACCAGGCCTGCCCCCTACACGCTGCTGGTGTCTTCATTGTTACTTGGTCTGGAGCTCCGTTGGGGAGAGAACTCACGTGAGCTCATTAAGAATGAGGAACTGGGATGTTTTAATTTTATTGTGAGTAGTGTAGTGTGGTGATGTAGTATGTTGTATGGGGGGTATAGTGTAACTATGAAGTGCAGCATATGGGAGGGCTATAGCATAGTGATGTAGTGTGGCATATGGGGGGTGGTAGCGCATAGGCGTGCGTACAGGGGGTGCCTGGTGCGCACAGGCACTCCCTAATGTCCATCACCGCTGCACGCCACGCTTGCTGTGGCACAGTGATCGCTGAGTGTGTGATCGGTGGAGCCTAGCCTGTAGCTCATTTCCGTACCTCCCACCACCGCTGCGCCCGCCCCCCCTCTGCCTGCTGCTAATACTATGCTGAGTGCATTCGTCGGCGGCCTCACTGGGGGGACTGGTGTCACCTTGCAATGTGACGTGGTGATGTCCGCCTATGCTCTCCTCCCGCCCACCCGTGCTTTCCTCCCGCTGCGGTCTCTCAGTCCTAGTGTGCCGCGGCTGCCACACCACTAGCAGTGTTCCTCTAGGGGGGACTGGGAGCCACCGGCAGACACATTCTGCTGAGACTTACTTGTCAGTGCGGGTTCCGGATGGCAGGCGGCGGGTGGGAGGGCAGACGGGGAGCAGGTGTCACAAGGAGTGTGTGGGTAACTAATTCACAATACTTCCGCTCAACGTGGCACTGCTGGTCCTTCATCTCCCATGTCTCTTCACCAGGTGGCGGGCGGCCCGGAAATTAAGTGATGTGTTGTGCAGCAGTCCGTGTGAAGTGACTGTGAGTAACACTGATGGTGCTGATGATGCTGCTGCAGAATCGGGAAGCAATTAATTCATAAATATAATGTACTCTATCAGTGTATTATACATACATAAACATGTACATACATGTATTTGTGTATACATGTATATACATGAGTGTGTGTGCATGCATATATATATATATATATATATATATATATACAGCCAGTTCCCAGGAACAAAAGTCCTCCCCCGCTTCCGCTAAGTCCACAGCATGACGCTGGGGCTCCACTGGTGGAGCCAGGTGCGGTGGGGGCCCGTCTCAAGTGCTTCAGCAATCAGTGGGCTTGCTCACAGGTGGATCCCTGGATTCTACAAGTAGTGTCTCAGGGATTCAAGCTGGAATTCGAGACGTCTCCCCCTCGCCGTTTCCTAAAATCTGCCTTGCCAACATCTCCCTTGGACAGGGAGGCTGTGATAGAGGCAAATTCACAAGCTGTATTTGCAGCAGGTGATAGTCAAGGTACCCCTCCTTCAACAAGGAAGGGGTTACTATTCCACAATGTTTGTGGTACCGAAACCGGACGGTTCGGTGAGACCCATTTTAAATTTTAAATCTTTGAACACGTATATAAAACGGTTCAAGTTCAAGATGGAATCGCTCAGGGCGGTTATCTCAAGCCTGGAGGAAGGGGATTACATGGTATCACTGGACATCAAGGATGCTTACCTGCATGTCCCCATTTACTCTCCTCACCAGGAGTACCTCAGATTTGTGGTAAAGGACTGTCATTCTGCGGCGGGACTGCCGCATTCTAGATCAGTAAAAGCCCATTCCACGAGGAAGGTGGGCTCTTCTTGGGCGGCTGCCCGAGGGGTCTCTGCTTTACAACTTTGCCGAGCTGCTACTTGGTCGGGGTCAAACACATTTGCAAGATTTTACAAGTTTGACACCCTGGCTGAGGAGGACCTGGAGTTCGCTCATTCGGTGCTGCAGAGTCATCCGCACTCTCCCTCCCGTTTGGGAGCTTTGATATAATCCCCATGGTCCTTACGGAGTCCCAGCATCCACTTAGGACGTCCGAGAAAATAAGATTTTACTCACCGGTAAATCTATTTCTCGTAGTCCATAGTGGATGCTGGGCGCCCATCCCAAGTACTTGTACATAGTTATTGTTAACAAAAGGGTTATTGTTGAGAGCCATCTGTGCAGAGGCTCCGTTGTTGTCATACTGTTTACTGGGTATAATATCACGAGTTGTACGGTGTGATTGGTGTGGCTGGTATGAGTCTTACCCGGGATTCAAAATCCTTCCTTAGTGTCAGCTCTTCCGGGCACAGTATCCTAACTGAGGTCTGGAGGAGGGTCATAGGGGGAGGAGCCAGTGCACACCAGGTAGTCCTAAAGCTCTCTTTAGTTGTGCCAAGTCTCCTGCGGAGCCGCTATTCCCCATGGTCCTTACGGAGTCCCAGCATCCACTACGGACTACGAGAAATAGATTTACCGGTGAGTAAAATCTTATTATATATATATATATATATATGACTTGGGGTTTGTTTTATTAGATAGAGCATGTCCCTGTGAAGTGCCTTTTGGGGTTGTGGTTTTTCAGAAAGTTACAGGTTTTTTTTAATTAAGAGAAATATGCCCCATTATAGAGATCGGGCATTTCAATTTGTTGCGCCTGCGCAGTGGCCGCCAGCAGGGGGTGTACTAGAGTGCCTTCTCTTGAGAGCCGCAATATGGCCGCCTTCTCCCCGGTTATTCTGTAAATAGGAAAATAACCTCACAGGTTCACATAGGGCAGAGTTGCCACTACTAGTGCAGGGCTGTAACTTACAGTACTAAGGAAAAGCCATATACTAAAGCGGCACGGTGACCTCACCCCTCTCAGAGACACCAGGGCGCAGCACATTGGTACACACACCTGTTAGCTCAGGGCAGCACTATAGGACCCTCCTGTAATGCTGTGCTGGCGGCGTGTAGTGATCAGGGCACTGGGAGACTGGCTGGCTGGTCTCCGTCTCTGCTGCCTATAGAACTTCCACCTCTGTTATATATCAGGGCTGCTCTCCTGTTATGATTCCAATACTCTGGTCTGGGGATATCTTATAGCAAGGACCTGAGTACTGGAACGTAATGCTTGGAAAGGGAGTGGGAACGGGAATAGCCCCTGGTGCCCTATCTCCGTTGTCTCGCCCGTGCTGTCAGAAATCTCTTGCGAGACTATGGTTGCTTGGGCCCATGGCAGCCGCGTTTGAAGGGCGGATTACGTCTGCCCAACTCTGATGCCCCCTCAGGTCTTAATGGGAGACAAAGAGAAATCCGAGACAGGGTGATAACAAGGGGCCCTCTACTAAACAACAAAGCCAGGGGCTCAAAATAACTTTAAACTAGAGTATGTGCGGAAAACCGCCAGGGAAAAGGACAACCAAAATACCCACTTGTCCACTCTTCTACCCGGCACCGGCGAGTTCCGGAGAGGAGTGTGGGAGCCTAAACCTCCGCAAATGCACCAACACAGAATACAAAATAAATTGTGCTTCCTAGCTGTTTTTATAAAATCACTGAATCAAATCTAACTCTGATTACATCAGAGAAGGCCAGGTACCCTACACCATAACAGGGGGTTTGAAATTTTGACTTGTCTACTTAAAGATCACCAAAATCTGATAACAAGGTCAATTAGGTCCCTGGGTGGGATTGAACCACCAACCTTTTGGTTAATAGCCGTACATACTAACTGATTGCGCCACAGAGACACTTTGCAAAAGTCCATACTGACAAAGGCTAATAAGCATTCATCTAAAACGTTTCCTAGAAAAACTTTAAAAAGTCAATAATCTGGAGAGTTTTTGTAAGATGTTTCTTCCATCAACCAACGAAGAAACACATTGGTACTTTCCCATGATGAGTGAGTGCTTCAGGATCTCTTGCACTTACATGTGCAGCAGAGTACAGCAATGGAAGCATGCTGGGCCCATAACCCAGAGGTAGGCAGATTGAAACTATCCTCTGCTATATGCATTTTTTTTTGTTAATTAAAGTAATCCAAAACTGGGATTGATATTTTGTCTCTTTTATTTTTACTTAAAGTACAATAACTTTTACCATTTTAATTTGTTTTAATAGTATATTGACAGTATTGTTTTCTTTCAAAAATCCACTTCATTTTCTTTACCCTATTATTAAAATGGTAATTGACAAAAACAAACTACATTGTCACCAGAAGAGCAATACAAAATGTACAAGTGATATATTAAAATCATCTTTCCAGCTTGAATTTCAATGATGCATTGGGTCAACAAATTTGTGAGAAACATCTTCACCCTTAAATAAAGATTTTCTTAATTCCTTACCTGTGTGCTAATTAGATATCACCTTGTTTTCACATTAAACAGACTTCCACATGAGAAAGCAGCAAGGAAGCAGTGGCGTTAATGTTTCCTGGTGTCAACTTGTATTATTTCAGTAGACATTGAAATGAGGATGCATCTTGCTGCCTTTCCAATGAAGCAAGTTTAATTTAGTAATAGGTGAAAAACCATCCTTACAAAGGTGTTAATCAGAGACTTGGCTTTGTGGACACTTTTCAGAGAACAAATTTGTTAGCATAAAAATAAAGCCAGAAAATGAAGACCTGTTTAATCACTCGATTGGATTTTTCTGCCAGCATATTTTTTTTCTCTGCAACCCACTGCTAAATTGTGCTTCCTAGCTGTTTTTTATAAAATCACTGAATCAAATCTAACTCTGATTACATCAGAGAAGGCCATGTACCCTACACCATAAGAGGGGGTTTGAAATTTTGACTTGTCTACTTAAATATCACCAAAATCTGATCACAAGTTTAATTACGTCCCTGGGTGGGATTGAACCACCAACCTTTTGGTTAATAGCCGAACACACTAACCGATTGCGCCACAGAGACACTTTGCAAAAAGTGTATACTGACAAAGGCTAATAAGCATACATCTAGAACGTTTCCTAGAAAAACATTAAAAAATCAATAATCTGGAGAGTTTTTGTAAGATGTTTCTTCCATCAACCAACGAATAAACACATTGGTACTTTCCCATGATGAGTGAGTGCTTCAGGATCTCTTGCACTTACATGTGCAGCAGAGTACTGCAATGGAAGCATGCTGGACCCATAACCCAGAGGTAGGCAGATTGAAACTATCCTTTGCTATATGCATTTTTTTTGTTAATTTAAGTAATCAAAACTGGGATTGATATTTTTGCTCTTTTATTTTTACTTAAAGTACAATAACTTTTACCATTTTAATTTGTTTTAATAGTATATTGACAGTATAGTTTTCTTTCAAAAATCCACTTAATTTTCTTTACCCTGTTATTAAAATGGTAATTGACAAAAAAAACTACATTGTCACCAGAAGAGCAATACAAAATGTACAAGTGATATATTAAAATCATCTTTCCAGCTTGAATTTCAATGATGCATTGGGGCAACAATTTTGTGAGAAACATCTTCACCCTTAAATAAAGATTTTCGTAATTCCTTACCTGTGTGCTAATTAGATATCACCTTGTTTTCACATTAAACAGACTTCCACATGAGAAAGCAGCAAGGATGCAGTGGCGTTAATGTTTCCTGGTGTCAACCTGTATTATTTCAGTAGACATTGAAATGAGGATGCATCTTGCTGCCTTTCCAATGAAGCAAGTTTAATTTAGTAATAGGTGAAAAACCATCCCTACAAAGGTGTTAATCAGAGACTTGGCTTTGTGGACACTTTTCAGAGAACAAATTTGTTAGCATAAAAATAAAGCAAGAAAATTAAGAGCTGTTAAATCACACAATTCGATTTTTTTGCCAGCATATTTCTTTTTCTCTGCAACCCACTGCTAAATTGTGCTTCCTAGATGTTTTTATAAAATCACTGAATCAAATCTAACTCTGATTACAGATGTGTCCACTATTACCTTTCTGAAAAAAGTATCATGGCCTGCCGTTCATGGCCCGAGATAAGCTTTCCTCTTAAGATATACACGGCAAGCCATGTGTATCTCCTCTGAAATATAGTGCAGTACCACTTTTCAGACAGCAGGTGGCATTTTCAGAAACTGAGCAAGCAGAAAGTCTGATAAAGAGATTCTAGAGGGAGTAGTTCAGACCTGATTCTAGCAGCATTTTATTTGCAAATGGGCAAAACCATGGGGGTCATTCCGAAATGATCGCACGCTAGGTTGTTTTGCAGCGGTGCGATCAGGTCGAAACTGCACATGCGTATGCACCTCAATGCGCATGTGCGTCGTACGGGTACAAAGCGGATCATTGCTGAGCAATGGATTTAACGAAGAATCGATTCGCACAGCAGATCGCAAGGAGATTGACAGGAAGAGGGCATTTGTGGGTGGCAACTGAACGCTTTCTGGGAGTGTTTGGAAAAACGCAGGCGTGTCCAAGCGTTTGCTGGGCAGGTGTCTGACATCAATTCCGGACACGAACAGGCTAAAGTGTTTGCCCCGAATTTACATCAGACACCCACCCTGCAAACGCATTGACACACCTGCGTTTTTCCAAACACTCCCAGAAAATGGTCAGTTGACATCCACAAATGTTTTCTTCCAGTCAATCTCCTTGCGATTGTCTGTGTGAATGGATTCTTCATTAAATCCATTGCTCAGCAACGATCCACTTTGTACCTGTGCGACGCGCCTGCGTATTGCGGGGCACACACATGCGCAGTTATGTCCTGATCGCAGCTCAGCAAAACAACCTAGCGTGCAATCAGGCCTGCATGACCCCCATGGTTTTGCCCATCTGCTAACAAAATTGCAGCTATGGGGTGTCATTCCGAGTTGATCGTAACCCTGCAAAATTTTGCAGGGCTACGATCAGGAACAGAGACATGCGGGGGATGCCCAGCACAGGGCTAGTCCACCCCGCAGGTCAGTTACGCCCCCCCCCTGCAGAAGTGCAAAAGTATTGCACAGCGGCGATGCTTTTGTACTTCAGGAGTAGCTCCCGGCCAGCGCAGCTTTAGCGTGCTGGCCGGGAGCTACTCATTACTACACGACCCGCAGCGGCTGGTCAGCAGCAGCGATCGGGTCAGAATGACCCCCATGAGCCGTGTGTGCAGGGCAATTTATCGATCATGCACATGGGAATATCAGCTGCAGCAGCTAATTGTGAAGTATTAATATTTTTCCAATACATCTCTCATACTAACTTCCAACATGTACCTGGCTCAATGTTGCCTATATGTTTAAAAAAATCTTTTTCCTTGTGATTGATAATGTGCTGATGAAGAGTTCATACAAACTCCACACAGAGATTCGATATAGAAATTATGATACTAACTAAAAGGCACTATTGATACTTGTCATTTTTTGCAATTGTTTGGTGGTTAAGGTGTGAGTAGAGAGAATTTTTGGTATTTCAATACCACATATATTTCACTGGGATCCGGTCTGAAGATCGACAGTGTCTGCCATACAAGTGGGTGCTGCGTCTGTCTGCCACAAATCGGTCCAGCGCTGAGGCTGTGTTGCCATAATAAGTCACTGGGTGCTCTGTGTGCCATACACGTGGGTGCTGCACCTGTCTGCCACAAATCAGTCCAGTGCTGGGGCTGTGCTGCCTTAATAAGTCACTGGGTGCTCTGTCTGCCATACAAGTGGGTGCTGCGCCTGTCTGCCACAAATCAGTCCAGTGCTGGGGCTGGCTGTGCTCCATAATAAGTCATTCAGTGCTCTGTCTGCCATACAAGCGGGTGAAGAAACATGAGACCCGGGGCCTGAGCAGCCATAAGGCTGCAGCCTGGATGGCTGAGTCCTGGGGGGGGGGGGGGCAGCACCGGTCCAATAGACGCTTAGGCTCTACCTACTACTGGAAGCTGCAGATTCAATGCAGACAGCATGGAAGACGGCCCTTTAAAATGGCAGCTGCCTTCTAGGAGACAGATGCTAGAGGTATTACTAGACCATTACCCAGCGCTACCCAGAATGAGCATGTAACCCCCTGGCACTGAGCATGTAACCCCCTGGCACTAAACATGTAACCCCTATGGCAACAAGCATATGTAACCCCTGGCAGCGAGCATATAACCCCTGGCAACGAGCATGTGACCGGGTCCAACTTCCGGTCAGCAGAATCATGGATGCTGGTGGCTTCTCCTCCCACCTCTAGCCACCAACAGCACCGTGGGCAGCAACATGGACATCTGTATGTGCAGGGCAATTTATCCATCAGGCACACAGGAATATTAGCAGCGGCAGCTAATTGTGTAGTATTAATATATCTCCAATACATCTCTCATATTACAGTAACTTCCATATAGGTACCTGGCTCTCTCATCCCAGCAGCCGGGCAGACTTCACACAGATATTTGATATGGAAATTATGATACTAATTAAAAGGCACTATTGATACTTGTCATTTTTTGCAATTGTTTGGTGGTTAAGGTGTGAGTATAGAGAAGCCAATTCTCTCAAAGTATTGTAACGAGGTAATACACCTCTGAGAGATTTTTGGGTATTTCAATACCGCATACTGCATATTTCACTATAATAATACATTGGATTACTGTATCAAAAAGTTTATGATTACAATTTTTACATGTCGCCATGTCGCTTTGTGAGATGATCTTTTTTAATTGTGAATATTAAAAGTTATATTTTATTAATCATTTTTGACAAGTGTGCCCCAGGACAGACTTAAAGTCTCCTTTTGTCTTTACCTCCTATGTAAAGATTTTCCATTTATACAGTTTATTGTACTATTTTTTCTGGGAGCACCACCAACCAGGTGCCAGGAGTATTTGACCCTTTACAGTGCATGTGCTACTTTGTGAGTAAGAGACTGAACAAAAGTCTCAATACAACATCAATTAGCATTAACATAAGGCAGGGGGGAGGGCAAATGGAAATCTAATTAGTTGTCTGTCTTGGGACAGTGCACTGGGCCTGATGTACTAAGCTTAAAGTTTATTGAACTATTTTTTCTGGGAGCACCACCAACCAAGTGCCAGGAGTAATTGACCCTTTATTGCCTTTATGTTGGTTTTTTGAATTTCTAACTAATCATAGTGTGAACCAAACACAGGTCCTGTGCAGTTTTAAAAACCTCTCTTTTTACCTGTCTAATTAATATGCATGTGACCTGAGCATTGTGTCGCAATAAAGAACACTACAAACACACCATTGTACACTCATTATAATGTGTGGAGTTTGTATATTCTCCCCGTACTTGAGTGGGCTTCCTCCGGGTACTCCAGTTTCCTCCCACAATCCCAAAATATAGTGATAGGTTAATTGGTTCCTAACAAAATTAACCCTTGTGCAAATGTGTGTGTGTACATGTGGTAGGGAATATAGATTGTAAGCTCCACTGGGGTAGGGACTGATGTGAATGGCTGAATATTCTCTGTAAAGCGCTGCGGAATATGTGTGCGCTATATAAATTACTGGTAATAATGTAAGACACATACACCTAGACATCAGGTGAGCGCAGATATCACCACCCCTGAAACTACATAATACTACCATGAGCCTGGACAGCTCATTATATACCGACTGCTCCCAAATTAGGAAACAACTACTCACAGCAGCAAATGGTCGACATGGAAATGGTTAAAACACACATATGGTCAACACAAGGTTTTGGGAATGTTTTCATATTTTTTTTACTTTTTCCATCCTTGTCTATCCATGTCACAAATCATAACCTTTAGTATCCTTGTAGTGAGCAAAGCATTTAATGCAGGTCTGAGCACCAAGCATTGGGGGTCATTCTAAGTTGATCACTCGCTGGCCAATTGTAGCAGCCGTGCAAATGCTATGCCGCCGCCCACTGGGGAGTGTATGTTAGCTTAGCAGAAGTGCGAACGCATGTGCAGCCGAGCTCTGCAAAAACAGTTTGTGCAGTTTCTGAGTAGCTCTAAACCTACTCAGTGCTTGCGATCACTTCAGCCTATTCGTGTCCAGATTTGACATCACACATCCACCCAGCGAATGCCCGGCCACGCCTGCATTTTTTCAGACACGCCTGCGTTTTTCCAAACATTCCCTGAAAACGGTCAGTTGACACTCAGAAACGCCCCCTTCCTGTCAATCTTCTAGCGGGCGCCAGTGTGAAGGAAAACTTTGCTAGAATCTGTGCAAAACCACAAAGGGCTATGTACCCGTACGTCGCGCATGCGCATTGCGGGACATATGCATGCACAGAAATGCAGATTTTAAGCCTGATCGCTGTGCTGCGAACAACGGCAGCTAGCGATCAACTTGGAATGACCCCCTTTATGCAGCTCTGTGTGTTCTCCCCTCCCCCAACAGAATGACAACAATCAGGCACAGTGCACACAGCTCAAGCAAGTCCCATCCCCCACGCTGCCCGATCACAGCAGTGGCAGCTCTGTGTGATAGCAATTACTTTACACAGTCACAGTGCACACAAAATAACTAATATTTTTTAAATGGACGAATGGGAAAGAATTATGCTGCGCTATGTAAGAAACTGTAAATAAATAGTTATGATGCTATATTTCTTAAACTGGAACCAGACTTCAACAGTGATTATGTGGCTGATAGGTACTGTATATCCCAAGTACATAGATGTTCAGTTGTCGCAATGGTGCAGCGATTAAGATCCTGCATGCAGGATAAATCTAGTCAGATCGCCTCTCAGGGCCAGTGTTCACTGGCCCTGACAGATCGCTCAGCACACATCGTTGACACATTGTTGTGCAGCGCTGTGTGCTGAGCAATCTTGCTGAGTGATCTAGCATCGCTCAGATCGCTCAGCACAGTCACCCCATGTGTACTGTGTAGGCCCTTTTATACAGTAGATGCTGTGATGCCCACTCCCTACTCTCCTCTAAGGAATGGCACAGGCTCCCCTCACAGACAAGAGTGCATTTCCTGAGCATTTTACATTATTTGACCAGTTATGAAGGAAGTTGAATCAATTATATTTTTTAATACCATATTTGTTTATTGCAAGGAACAAGAAATGTATAAAAAATCTTTTGATATTGTAGCTGCATAGACTAAAGTTAGAAGCTGAAAACACTTAAATTGGAATTGAATTATTCATTTCAAATCCCAGGCCATCCCCCAGACAGGATATATGCTATCTATACTCTCCAAGGAATCTACTACAAAGGCCTCACACACTGAGATTTTCACACCTACTGTAAACAATTAGGAATTGGACTCTAATGCTATGGCATGATTGCTACTTTCCTGTGTTCAATTGGCCACTCACTGTAGTCTGTAAACAGATCTTTATTAATATGGGGTAATATGCTCTTTATTGTACAGCTCCTTTATGGAGAATGATTTTTAGCTTGTGTTTTGCTGTGTGGCTGCTAACATTACAATAAACTATAGTCAGATGGAGAGAGAAAGTGAGACAGTCATGTGAGAGAGATAAAGTCTAGGAGAAAGAAAATTAGAGGGTGGTAGACAATGAGAGACAGAGTTAGGGGAGTGCAATAGAGTCAGGAGGAGAGAGCGACAAAGTCATGGGACAGAGACACAGAGAGATAGTTTAGGGGAAAGAGATAGAGTCAAGAAGAGAGCAATAGAGTTAGAGGGAGAAAGACAAAGTTTGATAGAGAGACAAAGTGAGAGAGTCATGTGAGATAGATAGTCAGAGGGAGAGAGATAAAGTCTAGGATAAAGAAAATTAGAGGGTGGTAGACACTGAGAGACAGTCAGGGGGTGAGCGATAGAGTCGGGAGGAGTGAGCGACAAATTCAGGGGTCAGAGACACAGAGAGATAGTTAAAGGGAGAGAGATAGAGTCAAGGAGAGAGAGAGTGATGGAGTTAGAGGGAGAGAGACAAAGTTTGACGGAGAGACAAAGTGAGACAGAGTCATGTGAGAGAGATTGTCAGAGGGAGAGAGATAAAGTCTAGGAGAAAGAAAATCAAAGGGTGGGAGACACTGAGAGACAGAGTTAGGGGAAGAGCGAAAGAGTTAGGAGGAGGGAGTGACAAATTCAGGGGACAGAGACATAGAGAGATAGTTAAGGGGAGAGAGATAGAGTCAAGGAGAGAGAGTGATAGAGTAATAGGGAGAGAGACAAAGTTTGATGGAGATAAAGAGTCATATGAGAAATAGTCAGGGAGAGAGAGATAAAGTCTAGAAGAAAGTAAATCAGAGGGTGGGAGACACTGAGAGACAGAGTCTGGGGGAGAGCGATAGAGTCAGGAGGAGATAGCGACAAATTCAGGGGACAGAGACACAGATAGTTAAGGGGAGAGAGATAGAGTAAAGGAGGGAGAGAGATAGAGTAAAGGAGAGAGAGTGATAGAGTTAGAGGGAGAGATATAGTCAGATGGAGAGAGACACTGAGACAGAGTCATGTGAGAGAGACAGAGTCAGAGGGAAGGCGATAAAGTCTAGGAGAAAGAAAATCAGAGGGTGGGAGACACAGAGACAGAGTTAGGGGGAGAGCGATAGAGTCAGGAGTAGAGAGTGACAAAGTCAGGGGACAGACACAGAGAGAAAATTAAGGGGAGAGAGATAGAGTTAGAGGGAGAGAGAAAGTCAGATGGAGAGAGAAAGTGAAACAGAGTCATGTGAGAGAGATAAAGTCAGGGGAGAGAGATAAAGTCTACTTGAAAGACAAAATCAGAGGTTGGGAGGTACAGAGACAGAGTCAGGGGGAGAGCGATAGAGTCAGGAGGAGAGAGCGACAAAGTAATGGGACAGAGAGACAGTAAAGAGGAGAGAGATAGAGTCAAGGAGAGAGAGAGAGTTAGATGGAGAGAGACAAAGTGAGACAGAGTCATGTGAGAGAGATAAAGTCAGAGGGAGAGAGATAAAGTCTAGGAAAAAGAAAATTAGAAGGTGGTAGACACTGAGAGACAGAGTCAGGGGCAGAGCGATAGAGTCAGGAGGAGAGATCAAAAAAATTCAGGGGACAGAGATAGTTAAAGGGAGAGAGATAGAGTCAAAGAGAGAGAGCGACAGAGTTAGAGGGAGAGAGACAAAGTTTGATGGAGAGACAAAGTGAGATAGTCATGTGAGAGAGATAGTCAGAGGGAGAGAGATAAAGTCTAGGAGAAAGAAAATCAAAGGGTGAGAGACAGAGTCAGGCGGAGAGCGATAAAGTTAGGAGAAGAGAGTGACAAATTCAGGGGGCAGAGACATAGAGAGAAAGTTAAGGGGAGAGAGAGAGAGTCAAGGAGAGATAGTGATAGAGTTATAGGGAGAGAGACAAACTTTGATGGAGATAGTCGGGGAGAGAGATAAAGTCTAGGAGAAAGAAAATGAGAGGGTGGGAGACACTGAGAGACAGAGTCAGGGGGAGAGCGATAGAGTCAGGAGGAGATAGCAACAAATTCAGGGGACAGAGACACAGAGATAGTGAAGGGGAGAGATAGATTAAAGGAGAGAGAGCGATAGAGTTAGAGGGAGAGAGACAGTCAGATGGCGAGAGACACTGAGACAGTCATGTAAGAGAGAGTCATGGGGAAGGAGATAAAGTCTAGGAGAAAGAAAATCAGAGGGTGGGAGACACAGAGACAGCAGATCGCAAGGAGATTGACAGGAAGAGGGCATTTGTGGGTGGCAACTGAACATTTTCTGGGAGTGTTTGGAAAAACGCAGGCATGTCCAAGCTTTTGCAGGGCAGGTGTCTGACGTCAATTCCGGACACGAACAGCCTAAAGTGATTGCCCCGAATTTACGTCAGACACCCACCCTGCAAATGCATGGACACACCTGCGTTTTACCAAACACTCCCAGAAAACGTTCCGTTGACATCCACAAATGTTTTCTTCCAGTCAATCTCCTTGCAATTGTCTGTGCGAATGGATTCTTCATTAAATCCATTGCTCAGCAACGATCCACTTTGTACCCGTGCAACGCGCCTGCGTATTGCGGTGCACACGCACGCGCAGTTATGACCTGATCGCAGCGCAGCGAAAAAACCTAGCGTGCGATCAGGTCTGCATGACCCCCATGGTTTTGCCCATCTGCTAACAAAATTGCGGCTATGGGGGGGGTCATTCTAAGTTGATCGTAGCCCTGCAAAATTTTGCAAGGCTACGATCAGGAACTGAGACATGCATGGGGATGCCCAGCACAGGGCTAGTCCGCCCCGCAGGTCAATTCCGCCCCCCTTTCCCCCGCAGAAGTACAAAAGCATTGCACAGCGGCAATGCTTTTGTACTTCAGGAGTAGCTCCCGGCCAGCGCAGCTTTAGCGTGCTGGCCGGGAGCTAATCATCGCTACACGCCCCGCAGCGGCTGGTCAGCAGCAGCGTTCGGGTCAGAATGACCCCCATGAACCATATGTGCAGGCCAATTTATCCATCATGCACACGGGAATATCAGCTGTAGCAGCTAATTGTGAAGTATTAATATTTTTCCAATACATCTCTCATACTAACTTCCAACATGTACCTGGCTCAATGTTGCCTATATGTTTGAAAAAATCTTTTCCCTTATGATTGATAATGTGCTGATGAAGAGTTCATACAAACTCCACACAGAGATTCGATATGGAAATTATGATACTAACTAAAAGGCACTATTGATACTTGTCATTTTTTGCAATTGTTTGGTGGTTAAGGTGTGAGTAGAGAGAATTTTTGGTATTTCAATACCGCATATATTTCACTGGGATCCGGTCTGAAGATCGGCAGTGTCTGCCATACAAGTGGGTGCTGCATCTGTCTGCCACAAATCGGTCCAGTGCTGAGGCTGTGTTGCCATAATAAGTAACCGGGTGCTCTGTCTGCCATACAAGTGGGTGCTGTGCCTGTCTGCCACAAATCAGTCCAGTGCTTGGGCTGTGCTGCCATAATAAGTAACCGGGTGCTCTGTCTGCCATACAAGTGGGTGCTGTGCCTGTCTGCCACAAATCAGTCCAGTGCTTGGGCTGTGCTCCATAATAAGTCACTGGGTGCTCTGCCTGCCATACAAGTAGGTGAAGAAACATGAGACCCAGGGCCTCATCAGCCATAAGGCTGCAGCCTGGATGGCTGAGTCCTGGGGCTGGGGGGGGGGGGCGCAGCAGCGGCACAATAGATGCTTAGGATCTACCTACTACTGGAAGCTGCAGATTCCATGCAGACAGCATGGAAGACGGCCCTTCTAGGAGACAGATGCCAGGGGTATTACTAGACCAGAGGTTCTCAAACTCGGTCCTCAGGACCCCACACGGTGCATGTTTTGCAGGTAACCCAGCAGGTGCACAGGTGTATTAATTACTCACCGACACATTTTACAAAGTCCACAGGTGGAGCTAATTATTTCACTTGTGATTCTGTGAGGAGACCTGCAAAACATGCACCGTGTGGGGTACTGAGGACCGAGTTTGAGAACCTGTGTACTAGACCATTACCCAGCGCTACCCAGAATGAGCATGTAACCTCCTGGTACTAAGCATGTAACCCCTATGGCAACAAGCATATGTAACCCCTGGCAACGAGCATGTAACCCCTGGCAACGAGCAAGTGACCGGGTCCGACTTCCGGTCATCAGAATCACAGATGCCGGTGGCTTCTCCTCCCACCTCTAGCCACCAACAGCACCGTGGGCAGCAACATGGACATCCATATGTGCAGGGCAATTTATCCATCAGGCACACGGGAGTATCAGCAGCGGCAGCTAATTGTGAAGTATTAATATATCTCCAATACATGTGGGAGTGCCAGTAGTGTCTTCGGTGCAGAGGTGCAGGTGGTGTAATCAGTGCAGGAGTGCTGGCAGTATCCCCAGCGCAGGGGTGCCAGCAGTGTCAGCAGTCAGGGGTGCCGGCAGTGTGGGAGTGCCGGAAGTGTCCTCGGTGCAGAAGTGCTGGCAGTGTCGGCAGTGTAGGAGGTGTCCTCAGTGCAGGAGTGCTGGCAGTATCCCCAGTGCAGTTGTGCCGGCAGTGTCCTCAGTGCAGGAGTGTCGACAGTGTGGGAGTGCCAGAAGTGTCCTCGGTGCAGGGGTGTCGGCAGTGCCGGCAGTATGCTCAGTGCAGGGGTGCCGGTGACTTACTTACCTGCTGCAATGTTTTCAACCTGTTCGGTCCTAGCTCTGACGTCAAACACTCGCCCTGGACACACTTGCGTTTCTCTCACCATGCCTGCGTTTTTCTTACCACTCCCCGAAAACGGCTGCAAACGGTGAGTTGCCCAGGAACGCCCTCCGCCTGTCAATCTTCGTGCGATTGGTGCTGCGATCGCTTTTTTCGGTCCCAGCGTCGTTGCCCTGCGATGGCCATGCGTGCACATAGCAGCCGCCGCACATGCGCAGCACGGACCCGATTGCAGCTGTGCGAACGACGACATGCTGCGATCGAGTCGTAATGACCCCCTAAGTCCAGACCTACTTAGAAACTGCACAACATTTTTTACCATAGCAGGCCTGCACAAGCGATTGCAGCTTTGCTATGGGAAAAAACCAACCCTCATAGGTGGAGATTAGATGATTGCACGGGCTGCAAAAAGCAGCTTCGTGCGATCAACTCGTAATGAGGCCCTTTATTTGGAAATATTTTATCATTGCAAAATCTTATATGTTCTTTTACTCTCTAGCACTAAGGTTTTTCTTAACTTATTATTTAATTTCACTTTAGACTTCATTCACCTCTGTGCTATGAGCAACATATAGTAACATCCCCCAGCCAGGATAAAATCTGTACCCCCCAAGGAGTCTACTTCAAAGGCCTCTCACACTGTGATTTTCACACCTACACAATTAGCAATTACACTCTAAAGTTGGCCATACATCACAACGACCTGATTACAGTGTCTATTTAACAGCAATGTTGGTGGAAAGCTACGTTACGTGATGCACTGGACACCAAGTGGTGAAACTATGAATTGTCATGAATTGTCACAGCACAACATGATGGCCCAACAACAAAAGGAATTCATGTCATGCCAAATTTACTGCCATGGCACTCTTTTCAGAAAGGTAATAGTGGACACATCTGTACATCAGAGAAGGCCAGGTACCCTACACCATAACAGGGGATATGAAATTTGACTTGTCTACTTAAAGATCACCAAAATCTGATAACAAGGTCAATTACGTCCCTGGGTGGGATTGAACCAACAACCTTTTGGTTAATAGCCGTACACACTAACTGATTGCGCCACAGAGACACTTTGCAAACGTACATACTGACAAAGGCTAATAAGCATTCATCTAAAACGTTTCCTAGAAAAACTTAATAAAGTCAATAATCTGGAGAGTTTTTGTAAGATGTTTCTTCCATCAACCAACGAAGAAACACATTGGTACTTTCCCATGATGAGTGAGTGCTTCAGGATCTCTTGCACTTACATGTGCAGCAGAGTACTGCAATGGAAGCATGCTGGGCCCATAACCCAGAGGTAGGCAGATTGAAACTATCCTCTGCTATATGCATTTTTTTTTTGTTAATTAAAGTAATCCAAAACTGGGATTGATATTTTGTCTCTTTTATTTTTACTTAAAGTACAATAACTTTTACCATTTTAATTTGTTTTAATAGTATATTGACAGTATTGTTTTCTTTCAAAAATCCACTTCATTTTCTTTACCCTATTATTAAAATGGTAATTGACAAAAACAAACTACATTGTCACCAGAAGAGCAATACAAAATGTACAAGTGATATATTAAATTCATCTTTCCAGCTTGAATTTCAATGATGCATTGGGTCAACAATTTTGTGAGAAACATCTTCACCCTTAAATAAAGATTTTCTTAATTCCTTACCTGTGTGCTAATTAGATATCACCTTGTTTTCACATTAAACAGACTTCCACATGAGAAAGCAGCAAGGATGCAGTGGCGTTAATGTTTCCTGGTGTCAACTTGTATTATTTCAGTAGACATTGAAATGAGGATGCATCTTGCTGCCTTTCCAATGAAGCAAGTTTAATTTAGTAATAGGTGAAAAACCATCCTTACAAAGGTGTTAATCAGAGACTTGGCTTTGTGGACACTTTTCAGAGAACAAATTTGTTAGCATAAAAATAAAGCCAGAAAATGAAGAGCTGTTTAATCACTCAATTGGATTTTTCTGCCAGCATATTTTTTTTCTCTGCAACCCACTGCTAAATTGTGCTTCCTAGCTGTTTTTTATAAAATCACTGAATCAAATCTAACTCTGATTACATCAGAGAAGGCCAGGTACCCTACACAATAAGAGGGGGTTTGAAATTTTGACTTGTCTACTTAAATATCACCAAAATCTGATCACAAGGTCAATTACGTCCCTGGGTGGGATTGAACCACCAACCTTTTGGTTAATAGTCGTACACACTAACCGATTGCGCCACAGAGACACTTTGCAAAAAGTACATACTGACAAAGGCTAATAAGCATACATCTAGAACGTTTCCTAGAAAAACATTAAAAAATCAATAATCTGGAGAGTTTTTGTAAGATGTTTCTTCTATCAACCAACGAAGAAACACATTGGTACTTTTTCATGATGAGTGAGTGCTTCAGGATCTCTTGCACTTACATGTGCAGCAGAGTACAGCAATGGAAGCATGCTGGGCCCATAACCCAGAGGTAGGCAGATTGAAACTATCCTCTGCTATATGCATATTTTTTTTTGTTAATTAAAGTAATCCAAAACTGGGATTGATATTTTGGCTCTTTTATTTTTACTTAAAGTACAATAACTTTTACCATTTTAATTTGTTTTAATAGTATATTGACAGTATTGTTTTCTTTCAAAAATCCACTTCATTTTCTTTACCCTATTATTAAAATGGTAATTGACAAAAACAAACTACATTGTCACCAGAAGAGCAATACAAAATGTACAAGTGATATATTAAAATCATCTTTCCAGCTTGAATTTCAATGATGCATTGGGGCAACGATTTTGTGAGAAACATCTTCACCCTTAAATAAAGATTTTCTTAATTCCTTACCTGTGTGCTAATTAGATATCACCTTGTTTTCACATTAAACAGACTTCCACATGAGAAAGCAGCAAGGATGCAGTGGCGTTAATGTTTCCTGGTGTCAACTTGTATTATTTCAGTAGACATTGAAATGAGGATGCATCTTGCTGCCTTTCCAATGAAGCAAGTTTAATTTAGTAATAGGTGAAAAACCATCCTTACAAAGGTGTTAATCAGAGACTTTGCTTTGTGGACACTTTTCAGAGAACAAATTTGTTAGCATAAAAATAAAGCCAGAAAATGAAGAGCTGTTTAATCACTCAATTGGATTTTTCTGCCAGCATATTTCTTTTTCTCTGCAACCCACTGCTAAATTGTGCTTCCTAGCTGTTTTTATAAAATCACTGAATCAAATCTAACTCTGATTACATCAGAGAAGGCCAGGTACCCTACACCATAACAGGGGGTTTGAAATTTTAACTTGTCTACTTAAAGATCACCAAAATCTGATAACAAGATCAATTACATCCCTGGGTGGGATTGAACCACCAACCTTTTAATTAATAGCCGTGCACACTAACTGATTGCGCCACAGAGACACTTTGCGAAAGGGCATACTGACAAAGGCTAATAAGCATTCATCTAAAACGTTTCCTAGAAAAACTTTAAAAAGTCAATAATCTGGAGAGTTTTTGTAAGATGTTTCTTCCATCAACCAACGAAGAAACACATTGGTACTTTCCCATGATGAGTGAGTGCTTCAGGATCTCTTGCACTTACATGTGCAGCAGAGTACAGCAATGGAAGCATGCTGGGCTCATAACCCAGAGGTAGGCAGATTGAAACTATCCTCTGCTGTCTGCTTTTTTTTTTTAATTAAAGTAATCCAAAACTGAGATTGATATTTTGGCTCTTTTATTTTTACTTAAAGTACAATAACTTTTACCATTTTAATTTGTTTTAATAGTATATTGACTGTATTGTTTTCTTTCAAAAATCCACTTAATTTTCTTTACCCTATTATTAAAATGGTAATTGACAAAAACAAACTACATTGTCACCAGAAGAGCAATACAAAATGTACAAGTGATATATTAAAATCATCTTTCCAGCTTGAATTTCAATGATGCATTGGGGCAACGATTTTGTGAGAAACATCTTCACCCTTAAATAAAGATTTTCTTAATTCCTTACCTGTGTGCTAATTAGATATCACCTTGTTTTCGCATTAAACAGACTTCCACATGAGAAAGCAGCAAGGATGCAGTGGCGTTAATGTTTCCAGGTGTCAACTTGTATTATTTCAGTAGACATTGAAATGAGGATGCATTTTGCTGCCTTTCCAATGAAGCAAGTTTAATTTAGTAATAGGTGAAAAACCATCCCTACAAAGGTGTTAATCAGAGACTTGGCTTTGTGGACACTTTTCAGAGAACAAATTTGTTAGCATAAAAATAAACCAGAAAATGAAGAGCTGTTTAATCACTCAATTGGATTTTTTTGCCAGCATATTTTTTTTCTCTGTAACCCACTGCTAAATTGTGCTTCCTAGCTGTTTTTTATAAAATCACTGAATCAAATCTAACTCTGATAACATCAGAGAAGGCCAGGTACCCTACACAATAAAAGGGGGTTTGAAATTTTGACTTGTCTACTTAAATATCACCAAAATCTGATCACAAGGTCATTTACGTCCCTGGGTGGGATTGAACCACCAACCTTTTGGTTAATAGCTTTACACACTAACCAATTGCGCCACAGAGACACTTTGCAAAAGTACATACTGACAAAGGCTAATAAGCATTCATCTAGAACGTTTCCTAGAAAAACTTTAAAAAGTCAATAATCTGGAGAGTTTTTGTAAGATGTTTCTTCCATCAACCAATGAAGAAACACATTGGTACTTTCCCATGATGAGTGAGTGCTTCAGGATCTCTTGCACTTACATGTGCAGCAGAGTACTGCAATGGAAGCATGCTGGGCCCATAACCCAGAGGTAGGCAGATTGAAACTATCCTTTGCTATATGCATTTTTTTTTGTTAATTAAAGTAATCCAAAACTGGAATTGATATTTTTGCTCTTTTATTTTTACTTAAAGTACAATAACTTTTACCATTTTAATTTGTTTTGATAGTATATTGACAGTATTGTTTTCTTTCAAAAATCCACTTAATTTTCTTTACCCTATTATTAAAATGGTAATTGACAAAAACAAACTACATTGTCACCAGAAGAGCAATACAAAATGTACAAGTGATATATTAAAATCATCTTTCCAGCTTGAATTTCAATGATGCATTGGGGCAACGATTTTGTGAGAAACATCTTCACCCTTAAATAAAGATTTTCTTAATTCCTTACCTGTGTGCTAATTACATATCACCTTGTTTTCACATTAAACAGACTTCCACATGAGAAAGCAGCAAGGATGCAGTGGCGTTAATGTTTCCTGGTGTCAACCTGTATTATTTCAGTAGACATTGAAATGAGGATGCATCTTGCTGCCTTTCCAATGAAGCAAGTTTAATTTAGTAATAGGTGAAAAACCATCCTTACAAAGGTGTTAATCAGAGACTTGGCTTTGTGGACACTTTTCAGAGAACAAATTTGTTAGCATAAAAATAAAGCCAGAAAATGAAGAGCTGTTTAATCACTCAATTGGATTTTTCTGCCAGCATATTTTTTTTCTCTGCAACCTACTGCTAAATTGTGCTTCCTAGCTGTTTTTATAAAATCACTGAATCAAATCTAACTCTGATTACATCAGGGAAGGCCAGGTACCCACACCATAACAAGGGGTTTGAAATTTTGACTTGTCTACTTAAATATCACCAAAATCTGATCACAAGGTCAATTACATCCCTGGGTGGGATTGAACCACCAACCTTTTGGTTAACAGCCGAACACACTAACCGATTGCGCCACAGAGACACTTTGCAAAAAGTTCATACTGACAAAGGCTAATAAGCATTCATCTAGAACGTTTCCTAGAAAAACTTTAAAAAGTCAATAATCTGGAGAGTTTTTGTAAGATGTTTCTTCCATCAACCAACGAAGAAACACATTGGTACTTTCCCATGATGAGTGAGTGCTTCAGGATCTCTTGCACTTACATGTGCAGCAGAGTACTGCAATGGAAGCATGCTGGGCCGATAACCCAGAGGTAGGCAGATTGAAACTATCCTCTGCTATATGCATTTTTTTTTAATTAAAGTAATCCAAAATTGGGATTGATATTTTAGCTCTTTTATTTTTACTTAAAGTACAATAACTTTTACCATTTTAATTTGTTTAATAGTATATTGACAGTATTGTTTTCTTTCAAAAATCCACTTAATTTTCTTTACCCTATTATTAAAATGGTAATTGACAAAAACAAACTACATTGTCACCAGAAGAGCAATACAAAATGTACAAGTGATATATTAAAATCATCTTTCCAGCTTAAATTTCAATGATGCATTGGGGCAACGATTTTGTGAGAAACATCTTCACCCTTAAATAAAGATTTTCTTAATTCCTTACCTGTGTGCTAATTAGATATCACCTTGTTTTCACATTAAACAGACTTCCACATGAGAAAGCAGCAAGGATGCAGTGGCGTTAATGTTTCCTGGTGTCAACCTGTATTATTTCAGTAGATATTGAAATGACGATGCATCTTGCTGCCTTTCCAATAAAGCAAGTTTAATTTAGTAATAGGTTAAAAACCATCCCTACAAAGGTGTTAATCAGATACTTGGCTTTGTGGACACTTTTCAGAGAACAAATTTGTTAGCATAAAAATAAAGCCAGAAAATGAAGAGCTGTTTAATCACTCAATTGGATTTTTTTGCCAGAAGTTTTCTTTTTCTCTGCAACCCACTGCTAAATTGTGCTTCCTAGCTATTTTTTTTATAAAATCACTTAATCAAATCTAACTCTGATTACATCAGAGAAGGCCAGGTACCCTACACCACAAGAGGGGGTTTGAAATTTTGACTTGTCTACTTAAAGATCACCAAAATCTGATAACAAGGTAAATTACGTCCCTGGGTGGGATTGAACCACCAACCTTTTGGATAATAACCGAACACGCTAACTGATTGCGCCACAGTGACACTTTGCAAACGTACATTCTGACAAACGCTAATAAGCATTCATCTAGAACGTTTCCTAGAAAAACTTTAAAAAGTCAATAATCTGGAGAGTTTTTGTAAGATGTTTCTTCCATCAATCAACGAAGAACATTCAAGCTGATTTCTTGCAGCAGCTGGGCACTGTAACAGCTCCAGAGCTGCTCTGTAAGGCAACTAAAAGGGTGTGGGCCCTGCAGCACTACCTGTAGTTCGCATTGTGCGTTGGAAGGCACAAAGTAAGCAGACGGGAGAAGTCAGGATAGTGCGCAAGGGCATAGAAGGGAGCGGCTCAAGAAAAGAGAAGTGGAAACAGACAGCAAACTAGGCTGGAGAGAGACCTGAGACAAAGAGATCTGAATTATATGAGAGCCGACCAGGGGAAACACAAATTATGCAGTCAAGTTTCCCACATTTGGGGAAATCAAAGGGGCAGCACACCCAGAGTGCAATGGGTGAGCCTTGCCCTGGGAGAAGCACCTACATGATCATAGTATCTCACCTGGCAGGTAAGTAGGAGTTGGGCTAGAGCTGGGGAGGGTCGCTGCTCGGGCACCCCCCTGTCAAGTGGAGGAGATCCAACTGAGGCAGCACAAGGGAACTCTCGAAAGAAGAACAAGGCTAGAGGAAGATCTGAGACAAAGAAATCTGACTTTTACCAGAGCTGACCAGAGGAAAGCACAAACACAGTCCCCCACTACCACAAATAATGCAGTCGAGTTTCCCACATTTGGGGAAATCACAGGGGTCATCATACCCAGAATGCAATGAATGAACCTCACCCTGGGAGAACAATCTTCATGACCATGATATCTCCTATGCAAAATAAGTATGATTTGGGATAGGGCTGGGGAGTGCCGCTGCTCAGGCACATCTCTGTCAAGTAAAGGCGATTCAACTGAGGCAGCACAAGGGAACTCTCATCTGGGGACAACAACTGCAGGGAGAACACATATTTTCAGATGAACATGGGAGGGCAGAAGGCTGCCTAATACTGAAGCACCCCCAAACAACAAACCAAATGCAACAACTAGTGCAAGCATTCCTGGGGGAAGGCCTGCAGCAGATGGATTTGCATATGGTGATGTCATCCAAGCAGTGGGTCAAAGTTGGCTTCAACCCTCGTCTGCATATGAAAAGAGAAAAGGGGCGTGCAGGGCATGGCGGCCTTTTGCGGCGCTTGGGTGACCCTTAGTTCGCATTAAACACCCCCACCCTCCTTCGGTGTGGGGCTCATGTTGGCAATGCCCCAGCCCCTGAAGCATTCAAGCTGATTTCTTGCAGCAGCTGGGTACTGTAACAGCTCCAGAGCTGCTCTGTGAGGCAAGTAAAAGGGTGTGGGCCCTGCAGCACTACCTGTAGTTTGCATTGTGTGTTGGAAGGCACAAAGTAAGCAGACGGGAGAAGTCAGGATAGTGCGCAAGGGCATAGAAGGGAGCGGCTCAAGAAAAGAGAAGTGGAAACAGACAGCAAACTAGGCTGGAGAGAGACCTGAGACAAAGAGATCTGAATTATACGAGAGACGACCAGGGGAAACACAAATTATGCAGTCAAGTTTCCCACATTTGGGGAAATCACAGGGGCAGAACACCCAGAGTGCAATGGGTGAGCCTTGCCCTGGGAGAAGCACCTACATGATCATAGTATCTCACCTGGCAGGTAAGTAGGAGTTGGGCTAGAGCTGGGGAGGGTCGCTGCTCGGGTACCCCCCTGTCAAGTGAAGGAGATCCAACTGAGGCAGCACAAGGGAACTCTCGAAAGAGGAACAAGGCTAGAGGAAGATCTGAGACAAAGAAATCTGATTTTTACCAGAGTTGACCAGAAGAAAGCACAAACACAGTCCCCCACTACCACAAATAATGCAGTCGAGTTTCCCACATTTGGGGAAATCACAGGGGTCAGCATACCCAGAATGCAATGAATGAACCTCACCCTGGGAGAACAATCTTCATGACCATGGTATCTCCTATGCAAAATAAGTATGATTTGGGATAGGGCTGGGGAGGGCCGCTGCTCAGGCACATCTCTGTCAAGTAAAGGAGATTCAACTGAGGCAGCACAAGGGAACTCTCATCTGGGGACACCAACTGCAGGGAGAACACATATTTTCAGATGAACATGGGAGGGCAGAAGGCTGCCTAATACTGAAGCACCCCCAAACAACAAACCAAATGCAACAACTAGTGCAAGCATTCCTGGGGGAAGGCCTGCAGCAGATGGATTTGCATATGGTGATGTCATCCAAGCAGTGGGTCAAAGTTGGCTTCAACCCTCGTCTGCATATGAAAAGAAAAAAGGGATGTGCAGGGCATGGTGTCCTTTTGTGGCGCTTGGATGACCCCTCCTTCGGTGTGGGGCTCATGTTGGCTATGCCCCAGCCCCTGAAGCATTCAAGATGACTTCTTGCAGCAGCTGGGCACTGTAACAGCTCCAGAGCTGTTCTGTAAAGCATGTAAAAGGGTGTGGGCCCTGCAGCACTACCTGTAGTATGCATTGTGCGTTGGAAGGCACAAAGTAAGCAGACGGGAGAGGTCAGGATAGTGCGCAAGGGCATAGAAGGGAGCGGCTCAAGAAAAAAGAAGTGGAAACAGACAGCAAACTAGGCTGGAGAAAGACCTGAGACAAAGAGATCTGAATTATACGAGAGCCGACCAGAGGAAACACAAATTATGCAGTCAAGTTTCCCACATTTGGGGAAATCGCAGGAGCAGCACACCCAGAGTGCAATGGGTGAGCCTTGCCCTGGGAGAAGCACCTTCCTGATCATAGTATCTCACCTGGCAGGTAAGTAGGAGTTGGGCTAGAGCTGGGGAGGGTCGCTGCTCGGGCACCCCCCTGTCAAGTGGAGGAGATCCAACTGAGGCAGCACAAGGGAACTCTCGAAAGAAGAACAAGGCTAGAGGAAGATCTGAGACAAAGAAATCTGACTTTTACCAGAGCTGACCAGAGGAAAGCACAAACACAGTCCCCCACTACCACAAATAATGCAGTCGAGTTTCCCACATTTGGGGAAATCACAGGGGTCATCATACCCAGAATGCAATGAATGAACCTCACCCTGGGAGAACAATCTTCATGACCATGATATCTCCTATGCAAAATAAGTATGATTTGGGATAGGGCTGGGGAGTGCCGCTGCTCAGGCACATCTCTGTCAAGTAAAGGCGATTCAACTGAGGCAGCACAAGGGAACTCTCATCTGGGGACAACAACTGCAGGGAGAACACATATTTTCAGATGAACATGGGAGGGCAGAAGGCTGCCTAATACTGAAGCACCCCCAAACAACAAACCAAATGCAACAACTAGTGCAAGCATTCCTGGGGGAAGGCCTGCAGCAGATGGATTTGCATATGGTGATGTCATCCAAGCAGTGGGTCAAAGTTGGCTTCAACCCTCGTCTGCATATGAAAAGAGAAAAGGGGCATGCAGGGCATGGCGGCCTTTTGCGGCGCTTGGGTGACCCTTAGTTCGCATTAAACACCCCCACCCTCCTTCGGTGTGGGGCTCATGTTGGCAATGCCCCAGCCCCTGAAGCATTCAAGCTGATTTCTTGCAGCAGCTGGGTACTGTAACAGCTCCAGAGCTGCTCTGTGAGGCAAGTAAAAGGGTGTGGGCCCTGCAGCACTACCTGTAGTTTGCATTGTGTGTTGGAAGGCACAAAGTAAGCAGACGGGAGAAGTCAGGATAGTGCGCAAGGGCATAGAAGGGAGCGGCTCAAGAAAAGAGAAGTGGAAACAGACAGCAAACTAGGCTGGAGAGAGACCTGAGACAAAGAGATCTGAATTATACGAGAGACGACCAGGGGAAACACAAATTATGCAGTCAAGTTTCCCACATTTGGGGAAATCACAGGGGCAGCACACCCAGAGTGCAATGGGTGAGCCTTGCCCTGGGAGAAGCACCTACATGATCATAGTATCTCACCTGGCAGGTAAGTAGGAGTTGGGCTAGAGCTGGGGAGGGTCGCTGCTCGGGTACCCCCCTGTCAAGTGAAGGAGATCCAACAGAGGCAGCACAAGGGAACTCTCGAAAGAGGAACAAGGCTAGAGGAAGATCTGAGACAAAGAAATCTGATTTTTACCAGAGTTGACCAGAAGAAAGCACAAACACAGTCCCCCACTACCACAAATAATGCAGTCGAGTTTCCCACATTTGGGGAAATCACAGGGGTCAGCATACCCAGAATGCAATGAATGAACCTCACCCTGGGAGAACAATCTTCATGACCATGGTATCTCCTATGCAAAATAAGTATGATTTGGGATAGGGCTGGGGAGGGCCGCTGCTCAGGCACATCTCTGTCAAGTAAAGGAGATTCAACTGAGGCAGCACAAGGGAACTCTCATCTGGGGACAACAACTGCAGGGAGAACACATATTTTCAGATGAACATGGGAGGGCAGAAGGCTGCCTAATACTGAAGCACCCCCAAACAACAAACCAAATGCAACAACTAGTGCAAGCATTCCTGGGGGAAGGCCTGCAGCAGATGGATTTGCATATGGTGATGTCATCCAAGCAGTGGGTCAAAGTTGGCTTCAACCCTCGTCTGCATATGAAAAGAAAAAAGGGATGTGCAGGGCATGGTGTCCTTTTGTGGCGCTTGGATGACCCCTCCTTCGGTGTGGGGCTCATGTTGGCTATGCCCCAGCCCCTGAAGCATTCAAGATGATTTCTTGCAGCAGCTGGGCACTGTAACAGCTCCAGAGCTGTTCTGTAAAGCATGTAAAAGGGTGTGGGCCCTGCAGCACTACCTGTAGTATGCATTGTGCGTTGGAAGGCACAAAGTAAGCAGACGGGAGAGGTCAGGATAGTGCGCAAGGGCATAGAAGGGAGCGGCTCAAGAAAAGAGAAGTGGAAACAGACAGCAAACTAGGCTGGAGAAAGACCTGAGACAAAGAGATCTGAATTATACGAGAGCCGACCAGAGGAAACACAAATTATGCAGTCAAGTTTCCCACATTTGGGGAAATCGCAGGAGCAGCACACCCAGAGTGCAATGGGTGAGCCTTGCCCTGGGAGAAGCACCTTCCTGATCATAGTATCTCACCTGGCAGGTAAGTAGGAGTTGGGCTAGAGCTGGGGAGGGTCGCTGCTCGGGCACCCCCCTGTCAAGTGGAGGAGATCCAACTGAGGCAGCACAAGGGAACTCTCGAAAGAAGAACAAGGCTAGAGGAAGATCTGAGACAAAGAAATCTGACTTTTACCAGAGCTGACCAGAGGAAAGCACAAACACAGTCCCCCACTACCACAAATAATGCAGTCGAGTTTCCCACATTTGGGGAAATCACAGGGGTCATCATACCCAGAATGCAATGAATGAACCTCACCCTGGGAGAACAATCTTCATGACCATGATATCTCCTATGCAAAATAAGTATGATTTGGGATAGGGCTGGGGAGTGCCGCTGCTCAGGCACATCTCTGTCAAGTAAAGGCGATTCAACTGAGGCAGCACAAGGGAACTCTCATCTGGGGACAACAACTGCAGGGAGAACACATATTTTCAGATGAACATGGGAGGGCAGAAGGCTGCCTAATACTGAAGCACCCCCAAACAACAAACCAAATGCAACAACTAGTGCAAGCATTCCTGGGGGAAGGCCTGCAGCAGATGGATTTGCATATGGTGATGTCATCCAAGCAGTGGGTCAAAGTTGGCTTCAACCCTCGTCTGCATATGAAAAGAGAAAAGGGGCATGCAGGGCATGGCGGCCTTTTGCGGCGCTTGGGTGACCCTTAGTTCGCATTAAACACCCCCACCCTCCTTCGGTGTGGGGCTCATGTTGGCAATGCCCCAGCCCCTGAAGCATTCAAGCTGATTTCTTGCAGCAGCTGGGTACTGTAACAGCTCCAGAGCTGCTCTGTGAGGCAAGTAAAAGGGTGTGGGCCCTGCAGCACTACCTGTAGTTTGCATTGTGTGTTGGAAGGCACAAAGTAAGCAGACGGGAGAAGTCAGGATAGTGCGCAAGGGCATAGAAGGGAGCGGCTCAAGAAAAGAGAAGTGGAAACAGACAGCAAACTAGGCTGGAGAGAGACCTGAGACAAAGAGATCTGAATTATACGAGAGACGACCAGGGGAAACACAAATTATGCAGTCAAGTTTCCCACATTTGGGGAAATCACAGGGGCAGCACACCCAGAGTGCAATGGGTGAGCCTTGCCCTGGGAGAAGCACCTACATGATCATAGTATCTCACCTGGCAGGTAAGTAGGAGTTGGGCTAGAGCTGGGGAGGGTCGCTGCTCGGGTACCCCCCTGTCAAGTGAAGGAGATCCAACTGAGGCAGCACAAGGGAACTCTCGAAAGAGGAACAAGGCTAGAGGAAGATCTGAGACAAAGAAATCTGATTTTTACCAGAGTTGACCAGAAGAAAGCACAAACACAGTCCCCCACTACCACAAATAATGCAGTCGAGTTTCCCACATTTGGGGAAATCACAGGGGTCAGCATACCCAGAATGCAATGAATGAACCTCACCCTGGGAGAACAATCTTCATGACCATGGTATCTCCTATGCAAAATAAGTATGATTTGGGATAGGGCTGGGGAGGGCCGCTGCTCAGGCACATCTCTGTCAAGTAAAGGAGATTCAACTGAGGCAGCACAAGGGAACTCTCATCTGGGGACAACAACTGCAGGGAGAACACATATTTTCAGATGAACATGGGAGGGCAGAAGGCTGCCTAATACTGAAGCACCCCCAAACAACAAACCAAATGCAACAACTAGTGCAAGCATTCCTGGGGGAAGGCCTGCAGCAGATGGATTTGCATATGGTGATGTCATCCAAGCAGTGGGTCAAAGTTGGCTTCAACCCTCGTCTGCATATGAAAAGAAAAAAGGGATGTGCAGGGCATGGTGTCCTTTTGTGGCGCTTGGATGACCCCTCCTTCGGTGTGGGGCTCATGTTGGCTATGCCCCAGTCCCTGAAGCATTCAAGATGATTTCTTGCAGCAGCTGGGCACTGTAACAGCTCCAGAGCTGTTCTGTAAAGCATGTAAAAGGGTGTGGGCCCTGCAGCACTACCTGTAGTATGCATTGTGCGTTGGAAGGCACAAAGTAAGCAGACGGGAGAGGTCAGGATAGTGCGCAAGGGCATAGAAGGGAGCGGCTCAAGAAAAGAGAAGTGGAAACAGACAGCAAACTAGGCTGGAGAAAGACCTGAGACAAAGAGATCTGAATTATACGAGAGCCGACCAGAGGAAACACAAATTATGCAGTCAAGTTTCCCACATTTGGGGAAATCGCAGGAGCAGCACACCCAGAGTGCAATGGGTGAGCCTTGCCCTGGGAGAAGCACCTTCCTGATCATAGTATCTCACCTGGCAGGTAAGTAGGAGTTGGGCTAGAGCTGGGGAGGGTCGCTGCTCGGGCACCCCCCTGTCAAGTGAAGGAGATCCAACTGAGGCAGCACAAGGGAACTCTCGAAAGAAGAACAAGGCTAGAGGAAGTTCTGAGACAAAGAAATCTGACTTTTACCAGAGCTGACCAGAGGAAAGCACAAACACAGTCCCCCACTACCACAAATAATGCAGTCGAGTTTCCCACATTTGGGGAAATCACAGGGGTCAGCATACCCAGAATGCAATGAATGAACCTCACCCTGGGAGAACAATCTTCATGACCATGGTATCTCCTATGCAAAATAAGTATGATTTGGGATAGGGCTGGGGAGGGCCGCTGCTCAGGCACATCTCTGTCAAGTAAAGGCGATTCAACTGAGGCAGCACAAGGGAACTCTCATCTGGGGACAACAACTGCAGGGAGAACACATATTTTCAGATGAACATGGGAGGGCAGAAGGCTGCCTAATACTGAAGCACCCCCAAACAACAAACCAAATGCAACAACTAGTGCAAGCATTCCTGGGGGAAGGCCTGCAGCAGATGGATTTGCATATGGTGATGTCATCCAAGCAGTGGGTCAAAGTTGGCTTCAACCCTCGTCTGCATATGAAAAGAAAAAAGGGATGTGCAGGGCATGGCGGCCTTTTGCGGCGCTTGCATGACCCCTAATTCGCATTAAACACCTCCACCCTCCTTCGGTGTGGGGCTCATGTTGGCTATGCCCCAGCACCTGAAGCATTCAAGCTTATTTCTTGCAGCAGCTGGGCACTGTAACAGCTCCAGAGCTGCTCTGTAAGGCAACTAAAAGGGTGTGGGCCCTGCAGCACTACCTGTAGTTCGCATTGTGCGTTGGAAGGCACAAAGTAAGCAGACGGGAGAAGTCAGGATAGTGCGCAAGGGCATAGAAGGGAGCGGTTCAAGAAAAGAGAAGTGGAAACAGACAGCAAACTAGGCTGGAGAGAGACCTGAGACAAAGAGATCTGAATTATACGAGAGCCGACCAGAGGAAACACAAATTATGCAGTCAAGTGTCCCACATTTGGGGAAATCGCAGGAGCAGCACACCCAGAGTGCAATGGGTGAGCCTTGCCCTGGGAGAAGCACCTTCCTGATCATAGTATCTCACCTGGCAGGTAAGTAGGAGTTGGGCTAGAGCTGGGTAGGGTCGCTGCTCGGGCACCCCCCTGTCAAGTGAAGGAGATCCAACTGAGGCAGCACAAGGGAACTCTCCAAAGAAGAACAAGGCTAGAGGAAGATCTGAGACAAAGAAATCTGACTTTTACCAGAGCTGACCAGAGGAAAGCACAAACACAGTCCCCCTCTACCACAAATAATGCAGTCGAGTTTTCCACATTTGGGGAAATCACAGGGGTCATCATACCCAGAATGCAATGAATGAACCTCACCCTGGGAGAACAATCTTCATGACCATGATATCTCCTATGCAAAATAAGTATGATTTGGGATAGGGCTGGGGAGGGCCGCTGCTCAGGCACATCTCTGTCAAGTAAAGGCGATTCAACTGAGGCAGCACAAGGGAACTCTCATCTGGGGACAACAACTGCAGGGAGAACACATATTTTCAGATGAACATGGGAGGGCAGAAGGCTGCCTAATACTGAAGCACCCCCAAACAACAAACCAAATGCAACAACTAGTACAAGCATTCCTGGGGGAAGGCCTGCAGCAGATGGATTTGCATATGGTGATGTCATCCAAGCAGTGGGTCAAAGTTGGCTTCAACCCTCGTCTGCATATGAAAAGAAAAAAGGGATGTGCAGGGCATGGCGTCCTTTTGTGGCGCTTGGATGACCCTTAATTCGCATTAAACATCTCCACCCTCCTTCGGTGTGGGGCTCATGTTGGCTATGCCCCAGCCCCTGAAGCATTCAAGATGATTTCTTGCAGCAGCTGGGCACTGTAACAGCTCCAGAGCTGTTCTGTAAAGCATGTAAAAGGGTGTGGGCCCTGCAGCACTACCTGTAGTATGCATTGTGCGTTGGAAGGCACAAAGTAAGCAGACGGGAGAGGTCAGGATAGTGCGCAAGGGCATAGAAGGGAGCGGCTCAAGAAAAGAGAAGTGGAAACAGACAGCACACTAGGCTGGAGAAAGACCTGAGACAAAGAGATCTGAATTATACGAGAGCCGACCAGAGGAAACACAAATTATGCAGTCAAGTTTCCCACATTTGGGGAAATCGCAGGAGCAGCACACCCAGAGTGCAATGGGTGAGCCTTGCCCTGGGAGAAGCACCTTCCTGATCATAGTATCTCACCTGGCAGGTAAGTAGGAGTTGGGCTAGAGCAGGGGAGGGTCGCTGCTCGGGCACCCCCCTGTCAAGTGAAGGAGATCCAACTGAGGCAGCACAAGGGAACTCTCGAAAGAAGAACAAGGCTAGAGGAAGATCTGAGACAAAGAAATCTGATTTTTACCAGAGCTGAGCAGAGGAAAGCACAAACACAGTCCCCCACTACAACAAATAATGCAGTCGAGTTTCCCACATTTGGGGAAATCACAGGGGTCAGCATACCCAGAATGCAATGAATGAACCTCACCCTGGGAGAACAATCTTCATGACCATGGTATCTCCTATGCAAAATAAGTATGATTTGGGATAGGGCTGGGGAGGGCCGCTGCTCAGGCACATCTCTGTCAAGTAAAGGAGATTCAACTGAGGCAGCACAAGGGAACTCTCATCTGGGGACAACAACTGCAGGGAGAACACATATTTTCAGATGAACATGGGAGGGCAGAAGGCTGCCTAATACTGAAGCACCCCCAAACAACAAACCAAATGCAACAACTAGTGCAAGCATTCCTGGGGGAAGGCCTGCAGCAGATTGATTTGCATATGGTAATGCCATCCAAGCAGTGGGTCAAAGTTGGCTTCAACCCTCGTCTGCATATGAAAAGAGAAAAGGGGCGTGCAGGGCATGGCGGCCTTTTGCGGCGCTTGGGTGACCCTTAGTTCGCATTAAACACCCCCACCCTCCTTCGGTGTGGGGCTCATGTTAGCAATGCCCCAGCCCCTGAAGCATTCAAGCTGATTTCTTGCAGCAGCTGGGTACTGTAACAGCTCCAGAGCTGCTCTGTGAGGCAAGTAAAAGGGTGTGGGCCCTGCAGCACTACCTGTAGTTTGCATTGTGTGTTGGAAGGCACAAAGTAAGCAGACGGGAGAAGTCAGGATAGTGCGCAAGGGCATAGAAGGGAGCGGCTCAAGAAAAGAGAAGTGGAAACAGACAGCAAACTAGGCTGGAGAGAGACCTGAGACAAAGAGATCTGAATTATACGAGAGACGACCAGGGGAAACACAAATTATGCAGTCAAGTTTCCCACATTTGGGGAAATCACAGGGGCAGCACACCCAGAGTGCAATGGGTGAGCCTTGCCCTGGGAGAAGCACCTACATGATCATAGTATCTCGCCTGGCAGGTAAGTAGGAGTTGGGCTAGAGCTGGGGAGGGTCGCTGCTCGGGTACCCCCCTGTCAAGTGAAGGAGATCCAACTGAGGCAGCACAAGGGAACTCTCGAAAGAGGAACAAGGCTAGAGGAAGATCTGAGACAAAGAAATCTGATTTTTACCAGAGTTGACCAGAAGAAAGCACAAACACAGTCCCCCACTACCACAAATAATGCAGTCGAGTTTCCCACATTTGGGGAAATCACAGGGGTCAGCATACCCAGAATGCAATGAATGAACCTCACCCTGGGAGAACAATCTTCATGACCATGGTATCTCCTATGCAAAATAAGTATGATTTGGGATAGGGCTGGGGAGGGCCGCTGCTCAGGCACATCTCTGTCAAGTAAAGGAGATTCAACTGAGGCAGCACAAGGGAACTCTCATCTGGGGACAACAAATGCAGGGAGAACACATATTTTCAGATGAACATGGGAGGGCAGAAGGCTGCCTAATACTGAAGCACCCCCAAACAACAAACCAAATGCAACAACTAGTGCAAGCATTCCTGGGGGAAGGCCTGCAGCAGATGGATTTGCATATGGTGATGTCATCCAAGCAGTGGGTCAAAGTTGGCTTCAACCCTCGTCTGCATATGAAAAGAAAAAAGGGATGTGCAGGGCATGGTGTCCTTTTGTGGCGCTTGGATGACCCCTCCTTCGGTGTGGGGCTCATGTTGGCTATGCCCCAGCCCCTGAAGCATTCAAGATGATTTCTTGCAGCAGCTGGGCACTGTAACAGCTCCAGAGCTGTTCTGTAAAGCATGTAAAAGGGTGTGGGCCCTGCAGCACTACCTGTAGTATGCATTGTGCGTTGGAAGGCACAAAGTAAGCAGACGGGAGAGGTCAGGATAGTGCGCAAGGGCATAGAAGGGAGCGGCTCAAGAAAAGAGAAGTGGAAACAGACAGCAAACTAGGCTGGAGAAAGACCTGAGACAAAGAGATCTGAATTATACGAGAGCCGACCAGAGGAAACACAAATTATGCAGTCAAGTTTCCCACATTTGGGGAAATCGCAGGAGCAGCACACCCAGAGTGCAATGGGTGAGCCTTGCCCTGGGAGAAGCACCTTCCTGATCATAGTATCTCACCTGGCAGGTAAGTAGGAGTTGGGCTAGAGCTGGGGAGGGTCGCTGCTCGGGCACCCCCCTGTCAAGTGAAGGAGATCCAACTGAGGCAGCACAAGGGAACTCTCGAAAGAAGAACAAGGCTAGAGGAAGATCTGAGACAAAGAAATCTGACTTTTACCAGAGCTGACCAGAGGAAAGCACAAACACAGTCCCCCACTACCACAAATAATGCAGTCGAGTTTCCCACATTTGGGGAAATCACAGGGGTCAGCATACCCAGAATGCAATGAATGAACCTCACCCTGGGAGAACAATCTTCATGACCATGGTATCTCCTATGCAAAATAAGTATGATTTGGGATAGGGCTGGGGAGGGCCGCTGCTCAGGCACATCTCTGTCAAGTAAAGGCGATTCAACTGAGGCAGCACAAGGGAACTCTCATCTGGGGACAACAACTGCAGGGAGAACACATATTTTCAGATGAACATGGGAGGGCAGAAGGCTGCCTAATACTGAAGCACCCCCAAACAACAAACCAAATGCAACAACTAGTGCAAGCATTCCTGGGGGAAGGCCTGCAGCAGATGGATTTGCATATGGTGATGTCATCCAAGCAGTGGGTCAAAGTTGGCTTCAACCCTCGTCTGCATATGAAAAGAAAAAAGGGATGTGCAGGGCATGGCGGCCTTTTGCGGCGCTTGCATGACCCCTAATTCGCATTAAACACCTCCACCCTCCTTCGGTGTGGGGCTCATGTTGGCTATGCCCCAGCACCTGAAGCATTCAAGCTGATTTCTTGCAGCAGCTGGGCACTGTAATAGCTCCAGAGCTGCTCTGTAAGGCAACTAAAAGGGTGTGGGCCCTGCAGCACTACCTGTAGTTCGCATTGTGCGTTGGAAGGCACAAAGTAAGCAGACGGGAGAAGTCAGGATAGTGCGCAAGGGCATAGAAGGGAGCGGTTCAAGAAAAGAGAAGTGGAAACAGACAGCAAACTAGGCTGGAGAGAGACCTGAGACAAAGAGATCTGAATTATACGAGAGCCGACCAGAGGAAACACAAATTATGCAGTCAAGTGTCCCACATTTGGGGAAATCGCAGGAGCAGCACACCCAGAGTGCAATGGGTGAGCCTTGCCCTGGGAGAAGCACCTTCCTGATCATAGTATCTCACCTGGCAGGTAAGTAGGAGTTGGGCTAGAGCTGGGGAGGGTCGCTGCTCGGGCACCCCCCTGTCAAGTGAAGGAGATCCAACTGAGGCAGCACAAGGGAACTCTCGAAAGAAGAACAAGGCTAGAGGAAGATCTGAGACAAAGAAATCTGACTTTTACCAGAGCTGACCAGAGGAAAGCACAAACACAGTCCCCCTCTACCACAAATAATGCAGTCGAGTTTTCCACATTTGGGGAAATCACAGGGGTCATCATACCCAGAATGCAATGAATGAACCTCACCCTGGGAGAACAATCTTCATGACCATGATATCTCCTATGCAAAATAAGTATGATTTGGGATAGGGCTGGGGAGGGCCGCTGCTCAGGCACATCTCTGTCAAGTAAAGGCGATTCAACTGAGGCAGCACAAGGGAACTCTCATCTGGGGACAACAACTGCAGGGAGAACACATATTTTCAGATGAACATGGGAGGGCAGAAGGCTGCCTAATACTGAAGCACCCCCAAACAACAAACCAAATGCAACAACTAGTACAAGCATTCCTGGGGGAAGGCCTGCAGCAGATGGATTTGCATATGGTGATGTCATCCAAGCAGTGGGTCAAAGTTGGCTTCAACCCTCGTCTGCATATGAAAAGAAAAAAGGGATGTGCAGGGCATGGCGTCCTTTTGTGGCGCTTGGATGACCCTTAATTCGCATTAAACATCTCCACCCTCCTTCGGTGTGGGGCTCATGTTGGCTATGCCCCAGCCCCTGAAGCATTCAAGATGATTTCTTGCAGCAGCTGGGCACTGTAACAGCTCCAGAGCTGTTCTGTAAAGCATGTAAAAGGGTGTGGGCCCTGCAGCACTACCTGTAGTATGCATTGTGCGTTGGAAGGCACAAAGTAAGCAGATGGGAGAGGTCAGGATAGTGCGCAAGGGCATAGAAGGGAGCGGCTCAAAAAAAGAGAAGTGGAAACAGACAGCAAACTAGGCTGGAGAAAGACCTGAGACAAAGAGATCTGAATTATACGAGAGCCGACCAGAGGAAACACAAATTATGCAGTCAAGTTTCCCACATTTGGGGAAATCGCAGGAGCAGCACACCCAGAGTGCAATGGGTGAGCCTTGCCCTGGGAGAAGCACCTTCCTGATCATAGTATCTCACCTGGCAGGTAAGTAGGAGTTGGGCTAGAGCTGGGGAGGGTCGCTGCTCGGGCACCCCCTTGTCAAGTGAAGGAGATCCAACTGAGGCAGCACAAGGGAACTCTCGAAAGAAGAACAAGGCTAGAGGAAGATCTGAGACAAAGAAATCTGACTTTTACCAGAGCTGAGCAGAGGAAAGCACAAACACAGTCCCCCTCTACCACAAATAATGCAGTCGAGTTTCCCACATTTGGGGAAATCACAGGGGTCAGCATACCCAGAATGCAATGAATGAACCTCACCCTGGGAGAACAATCTTCATGACCATGGTATCTCCTATGCAAAATAAGTATGATTTGGGATAGGGCTGGGGAGGGCCGCTGCTCAGGCACATCTCTGTCAAGTAAAGGAGATTCAACTGAGGCAGCACAAGGGAACTCTCATCTGGGGACAACAACTGCAGGGAGAACACATATTTTCAGATGAACATGGGAGGGCAGAAGGCTGCCTAATACTGAAGCACCCCCAAACAACAAACCAAATGCAACAACTAGTGCAAGCATTCCTGGGGGAAGGCCTGCAGCAGATGGATTTGCATATGGTGATGTCATCCAAGCAGTGGGTCAAAGTTGGCTTCAACCCTCGTCTGCATATGAAAAGAAAAAAGGGATGTGCAGGGCATGGTGTCCTTTTGTGGCGCTTGGATGACCCCTCCTTCGGTGTGGGGCTCATGTTGGCTATGCCCCAGCCCCTGAAGCATTCAAGATGATTTCTTGCAGCAGCTGGGCACTGTAACAGCTCCAGAGCTGTTCTGTAAAGCATGTAAAAGGGTGTGGGCCCTGCAGCACTACCTGTAGTATGCATTGTGCGTTGGAAGGCACAAAGTAAGCAGACGGGAGAGGTCAGGATAGTGCGCAAGGGCATAGAAGGGAGCGGCTCAAGAAAAGAGAAGTGGAAACAGACAGCAAACTAGGCTGGAGAAAGACCTGAGACAAAGAGATCTGAATTATACGAGAGCCGACCAGAGGAAACACAAATTATGCAGTCAAGTTTCCCACATTTGGGGAAATCGCAGGAGCAGCACACCCAGAGTGCAATGGGTGAGCCTTGCCCTGGGAGAAGCACCTTCCTGATCATAGTATCTCACCTGGCAGGTAAGTAGGAGTTGGGCTAGAGCTGGGGAGGGTCGCTGCTCGGGCACCCCCCTGTCAAGTGAAGGAGATCCAACTGAGGCAGCACAAGGGAACTCTCGAAAGAAGAACAAGGCTAGAGGAAGATCTGAGACAAAGAAATCTGACTTTTACCAGAGCTGACCAGAGGAAAGCACAAACACAGTCCCCCACTACCACAAATAATGCAGTCGAGTTTCCCACATTTGGGGAAATCACAGGGGTCAGCATACCCAGAATGCAATGAATGAACCTCACCCTGGGAGAACAATCTTCATGACCATGGTATCTCCTATGCAAAATAAGTATGATTTGGGATAGGGCTGGGGAGGGCCGCTGCTCAGGCACATCTCTGTCAAGTAAAGGCGATTCAACTGAGGCAGCACAAGGGAACTCTCATCTGGGGACAACAACTGCAGGGAGAACACATATTTTCAGATGAACATGGGAGGGCAGAAGGCTGCCTAATACTGAAGCACCCCCAAACAACAAACCAAATGCAACAACTAGTGCAAGCATTCCTGGGGGAAGGCCTGCAGCAGATGGATTTGCATATGGTGATGTCATCCAAGCAGTGGGTCAAAGTTGGCTTCAACCCTCGTCTGCATATGAAAAGAAAAAAGGGATGTGCAGGGCATGGCGGCCTTTTGCGGCGCTTGCATGACCCCTAATTCGCATTAAACACCTCCACCCTCCTTCGGTGTGGGGCTCATGTTGGCTATGCCCCAGCACCTGAAGCATTCAAGCTGATTTCTTGCAGCAGCTGGGCACTGTAACAGCTCCAGAGCTGCTCTGTAAGGCAACTAAAAGGGTGTGGGCCCTGCAGCACTACCTGTAGTTCGCATTGTGCGTTGGAAGGCACAAAGTAAGCAGACGGGAGAAGTCAGGATAGTGCGCAAGGGCATAGAAGGGAGCGGTTCAAGAAAAGAGAAGTGGAAACAGACAGCAAACTAGGCTGGAGAGAGACCTGAGACAAAGAGATCTGAATTATACGAGAGCCGACCAGAGGAAACACAAATTATGCAGTCAAGTGTCCCACATTTGGGGAAATCGCAGGAGCAGCACACCCAGAGTGCAATGGGTGAGCCTTGCCCTGGGAGAAGCACCTTCCTGATCATAGTATCTCACCTGGCAGGTAAGTAGGAGTTGGGCTAGAGCTGGGGAGGGTCGCTGCTCGGGCACCCCCCTGTCAAGTGAAGGAGATCCAACTGAGGCAGCACAAGGGAACTCTCGAAAGAAGAACAAGGCTAGAGGAAGATCTGAGACAAAGAAATCTGACTTTTACCAGAGCTGACCAGAGGAAAGCACAAACACAGTCCCCCTCTACCACAAATAATGCAGTCGAGTTTTCCACATTTGGGGAAATCACAGGGGTCATCATACCCAGAATGCAATGAATGAACCTCACCCTGGGAGAACAATCTTCATGACCATGATATCTCCTATGCAAAATAAGTATGATTTGGGATAGGGCTGGGGAGGGCCGCTGCTCAGGCACATCTCTGTCAAGTAAAGGCGATTCAACTGAGGCAGCACAAGGGAACTCTCATCTGGGGACAACAACTGCAGGGAGAACACATATTTTCAGATGAACATGGGAGGGCAGAAGGCTGCCTAATACTGAAGCACCCCCAAACAACAAACCAAATGCAACAACTAGTACAAGCATTCCTGGGGGAAGGCCTGCAGCAGATGGATTTGCATATGGTGATGTCATCCAAGCAGTGGGTCAAAGTTGGCTTCAACCCTCGTCTGCATATGAAAAGAAAAAAGGGATGTGCAGGGCATGGCGTCCTTTTGTGGCGCTTGGATGACCCTTAATTCGCATTAAACATCTCCACCCTCCTTCGGTGTGGGGCTCATGTTGGCTATGCCCCAGCCCCTGAAGCATTCAAGATGATTTCTTGCAGCAGCTGGGCACTGTAACAGCTCCAGAGCTGTTCTGTAAAGCATGTAAAAGGGTGTGGGCCCTGCAGCACTACCTGTAGTATGCATTGTGCGTTGGAAGGCACAAAGTAAGCAGATGGGAGAGGTCAGGATAGTGCGCAAGGGCATAGAAGGGAGCGGCTCAAAAAAAGAGAAGTGGAAACAGACAGCAAACTAGGCTGGAGAAAGACCTGAGACAAAGAGATCTGAATTATACGAGAGCCGACCAGAGGAAACACAAATTATGCAGTCAAGTTTCCCACATTTGGGGAAATCGCAGGAGCAGCACACCCAGAGTGCAATGGGTGAGCCTTGCCCTGGGAGAAGCACCTTCCTGATCATAGTATCTCACCTGGCAGGTAAGTAGGAGTTGGGCTAGAGCTGGGGAGGGTCGCTGCTCGGGCACCCCCTTGTCAAGTGAAGGAGATCCAACTGAGGCAGCACAAGGGAACTCTCGAAAGAAGAACAAGGCTAGAGGAAGATCTGAGACAAAGAAATCTGACTTTTACCAGAGCTGAGCAGAGGAAAGCACAAACACAGTCCCCCTCTACCACAAATAATGCAGTCGAGTTTCCCACATTTGGGGAAATCACAGGGGTCAGCATACCCAGAATGCAATGAATGAACCTCACCCTGGGAGAACAATCTTCATGACCATGGTATCTCCTATGCAAAATAAGTATGATTTGGGATAGGGCTGGGGAGGGCCGCTGCTCAGGCACATCTCTGTCAAGTAAAGGAGATTCAACTGAGGCAGCACAAGGGAACTCTCATCTGGGGACAACAACTGCAGGGAGAACACATATTTTCAGATGAACATGGGAGGGCAGAAGGCTGCCTAATACTGAAGCACCCCCAAACAACAAACCAAATGCAACAACTAGTGCAAGCATTCCTGGGGGAAGGCCTGCAGCAGATTGATTTGCATATGGTAATGCCATCCAAGCAGTGGGTCAAAGTTGGCTTCAGCCCTCGTCTGCATATGAAAAGAGAAAAGGGGCGTGCAGGGCATGGCGGCCTTTTGCGGCGCTTGGGTGACCCTTAGTTCGCATTAAACACCCCCACCCTCCTTCGGTGTGGGGCTCATGTTGGCAATGCCCCAGCCCCTGAAGCATTCAAGCTGATTTCTTGCAGCAGCTGGGTACTGTAACAGCTCCAGAGCTGCTCTGTGAGGCAAGTAAAAGGGTGTGGGCCCTGCAGCACTACCTGTAGTTTGCATTGTGTGTTGGAAGGCACAAAGTAAGCAGACGGGAGAAGTCAGGATAGTGCGCAAGGGCATAGAAGGGAGCGGCTCAAGAAAAGAGAAGTGGAAACAGACAGCAAACTAGGCTGGAGAGAGACCTGAGACAAAGAGATCTGAATTATACGAGAGACGACCAGGGGAAACACAAATTATGCAGTCAAGTTTCCCACATTTGGGGAAATCACAGGGGCAGCACACCCAGAGTGCAATGGGTGAGCCTTGCCCTGGGAGAAGCACCTACATGATCATAGTATCTCACCTGGCAGGTAAGTAGGAGTTGGGCTAGAGCTGGGGAGGGTCGCTGCTCGGGTACCCCCCTGTCAAGTGAAGGAGATCCAACTGAGGCAGCACAAGGGAACTCTCGAAAGAGGAACAAGGCTAGAGGAAGATCTGAGACAAAGAAATCTGATTTTTACCAGAGTTGACCAGAAGAAAGCACAAACACAGTCCCCCACTACCACAAATAATGCAGTCGAGTTTCCCACATTTGGGGAAATCACAGGGGTCAGCATACCCAGAATGCAATGAATGAACCTCACCCTGGGAGAACAATCTTCATGACCATGGTATCTCCTATGCAAAATAAGTATGATTTGGGATAGGGCTGGGGAGGGCCGCTGCTCAGGCACATCTCTGTCAAGTAAAGGAGATTCAACTGAGGCAGCACAAGGGAACTCTCATCTGGGGACAACAACTGCTGGGAGAACACATATTTTCAGATGAACATGGGAGGGCAGAAGGCTGCCTAATACTGAAGCACCCCCAAACAACAAACCAAATGCAACAACTAGTGCAAGCATTCCTGGGGGAAGGCCTGCAGCAGATGGATTTGCATATGGTGATGTCATCCAAGCAGTGGGTCAAAGTTGGCTTCAACCCTCGTCTGCATATGAAAAGAAAAAAGGGATGTGCAGGGCATGGTGTCCTTTTGTGGCGCTTGGATGACCCCTCCTTCGGTGTGGGGCTCATGTTGGCTATGCCCCAGCCCCTGAAGCATTCAAGATGATTTCTTGCAGCAGCTGGGCACTGTAACAGCTCCAGAGTTGCTCTGTAAAGCATGTAAAAGGGTGTGGGCCCTGCAGCACTACCTGTAGTATGCATTGTGCGTTGGAAGGCACAAAGTAAGCAGACGGGAGAGGTCAGGATAGTGCGCAACTGCATAGAAGGGAGCGGCTCAAGAAAAGAGAAGTGGAAACAGACAGCAAACTAGGCTGGAGAAAGACCTGAGACAAAGAGATCTGAATTATATGAGAGCCGACCAGAGGAAACACAAATTATGCAGTCAAGTGTCCCACATTTGGGGAAATCGCAGGAGCAGCACACCCAGAGTGCAATGGGTGAGCCTTGCCCTGGGAGAAGCACCTTCCTGATCATAGTATCTCACCTGGCAGGTAAATAGGAGTTGGGCTAGAGCTGGGGAGGGTCGCTGCTCGTGCACCCCCCTGTCAAGTGAAGGAGATCCAACTGAGGCAGCACAAGGGAACTCTCGAAAGAAGAACAAGGCTAGAGGAAGATCTGAGACAAAGAAATCTGACTTTTACCAGAGCTGACCAGAGGAAAGCACAAACACAGTCCCCCACTACCACAAATAATGCAGTCGAGTTTCCCACATTTGGGGAAATCACAGGGGTCAGCATACCCAGAATGCAATGAATGAACCTCACCCTGGGAGAACAATCTTCATGACCATGGTATCTCCTATGCAAAATAAGTATGATTTGAGATAGGGCTTGGGAGGGCCGCTGCTCAGGCACATCTCTGTCAAGTAAAGGAGATTCAACTGAGGCAGCACAAGGGAACTCTCATCTGGGGACAACAACTGCAGGGAGAACACATATTTTCAGATGAACATGGGAGGGCAGAAGGCTGCCTAATACTGAAGCACCCCCAAACAACAAACCAAATGCAACAACTAGTGCAAGCATTCCTGGGGGAAGGCCTGCAGCAGATTGATTTGCATATGGTAATGCCATCCAAGCAGTGGGTCAAAGTTGGCTTCAACCCTCGTCTGCATATGAAAAGAGAAAAGGGGCGTGCAGGGCATGGCGGCCTTTTGCGGCGCTTGGATGACCCCTAGTTCGCATTAAACACCTCCACCCTCCTTCGGTGTGGGGCTCATGTTGGCTATGCCCCAGCCCCTGAAGCATTCAAGCTGATTTCTTGCAGCAGCTGGGCACTGTAACAGCCCCAGAGCTGCTCTGTAAGGCAAGTAAAAGGGTGTGGGCCCAGAAGTACTACCTGTAGTTTGCATTGTGCATTGGAAAGCACAAAGTAAGCAGACGGGAGAAGTCAGGATAGTGCGCAAGGGCATAGAAGGGAGCGGCTCAAGAAAAGAGAAGTGGAAACAGACAGCAAACTAGGCTGGAGAGAGACCTGAGACAAAGAGATCTGAATTATACGAGAGCCGACCAGGGGAAACACAAATTATGCAGTCAAGTTTCCCACATTTGGGGAAATCGCAGGAGCAGCACACCCAGAGTGCAATGGGTGAGCTTTGCCCTGGGAGAAGCACCTTCATGATCATAGTATCTCACCTGGCAGGTAAGTAGGAGTTGGGCTAGAGCTGGGGAGGGTTGCTGCTCGGGTACCCCCCTGTCAAGTGAAGGAGATCCAACTGAGGCAGCGCAAGGGAACTCTAGAAAAAAGAACAAGGCTAGAGGAAGATCTGAGACAAAGAAATCTGACTTTTACCAGAGCTGACCAGAGGAAAGCACAAACACAGTCCCCCACTACCACAAATAATGCAGTCGAGTTTCCCACATTTGGGGAAATCATAGGGGTCAGCATACCCAGAATGCAATGAATGAACCTCACCCTGGGAGAACAATCTTCATGACCATGGTATCTCCTATGCAAAATAAGTATGATTTGGGATAGAGCTGGGGAGGGCCGCTGCTCAGGCACATCTCTGTCAAGTAAAGGAGATTCAACTGAGGCAGCACAAGGGAACTCTCATCTGGGGACAACAACTGCAGGGAGAACACATATTTTCAGATGAACATGGGAGGGCAGAAGGCTGCCTAATACTGAAGCACCCCCAAACAACAAACCAAATGCAACAACTAGTGCAAGCATTCCTGGGGGAAGGCCTGCAGCAGATGGATTTGCATATGGTGATGTCATCCAAGCAGTGGGTCAAAGTTGGCTTCAACCCTCGTCTGCATATGAAAAGAGAAAAGGGGCGTGCAGGGCATGGCGGCCTTTTGCGGCGCTTGGATGACCCCTAGTTCGCATTAAACACCTCCACCCTCCTTCGGTGTGGGGCTCATGTTGGCTATGCCCCAGCCCCTTAAGCATTCAAGCTGATTTCTTGCAGCAGCTGGGCACTGTAACAGCTCCAGAGCTGCTCTGTAAGGCAAGTAAAAGGGTCTCTGTGGCGCAATCAGTTAGTATGTACGGCTATTAACCAAAAGGTTGGTGGTTCAATCCCACCCAGGGACCTGATTGACTTTGTGATCAGATTTTGGTGATATTTAAGTAGACAAGTCAAAATTTCAAACCCCCTCTTATTGTGTAGGGTACCTGGCCTTCTCTGATGTAATCAGAGTTAGATTTGATTCAGTGATTTTATAAAAAACAGCTAGGAAGCACAATTTAGCAGTGGGTTGCAGAGAAAAAAAATATGCTGGCAGAAAAATCCAATTGAGTGATTAAACAGCTCTTCATTTTCTGGCTTTATTTTTATGCTAACAAATTTGTTCTCTGAAAAGTGTCCACAAAGCCAAGTCTCTGATTAACACCTTTGTAAGGATGGTTTTTCACCTATTACTAAATTAAACTTGCTTCATTGGAAAGGCAGCAAGATGCATCCTCATTTCAATGTCTACTGAAATAATACAAGTTGACACCAGGAAACATTAACGCCACTGCATCCTTGCTGCTTTCTCATGTGGAAGTCTGTTTAATGTGAAAACAAGGTGATATCTAATTAGCACACAGGTAAGGAATTAAGAAAATCTTTATTTAAGGGTGAAGATGTTTCTCACAAAATTGTTGACCCAATGCATCATTGAAATTCAAGCTGGAAAGATGAATTTGATATATCACTTGTACATTTTGTATTGCTCTTCTGGTGACAATGTAGTTTGTTTTTGTCAATTACCATTTTAATAATAGGGTAAAGAAAATGAAGTGGATTTTTGAAAGAAAACAATACTGTCAATATACTATTAAAACAAATTAAAATGGTAAAAGTTATTGTACTTTAAGTAAAAATAAAAGAGACAAAATATCAATCCCAGTTTTGGATTACTTTAATTAACAAAAAAAAATGCATATAGCAGAGGATAGTTTCAATCTGCCTACCTCTGGGTTATGGGCCCAGCATGCTTCCATTGCAGTACTCTGCTGCACATGTAAGTGCAAGAGATCCTGAAGCACTCACTCATCATGGGAAAGTACCAATGTGTTTCTTCGTTGGTTGATGGAAGAAACATCTTACAAAAACTCTCCAGATTATTGACTTTTTAAAGTTTTGCTAGGAAACGTTTTAGATGAATGCTTATTAGCCTTTGTCAGTATGGACTTTTGCAAAGTGTCTCTGTGGCGCAATCAGTTAGTATGTACGGCTATTAACCAAAAGGTTGGTGGTTCAATCTTACTCAGGGACCTAATTGACCTTGTTATCAGATTTTGGTGATCTTTAAGTAGACAAGTCAAATTTCATACCCCCTGTTATGGTGTAGGGTACCTGGCCTTCTCTGATGTAATCAGAGTTAGATTTGATTCAGTGATTTTATAAAAACATCTAGGAAGCACAATTTAGCAGTGGGTTGCAGAGAAAAAGAAATATGCTGGCAAAAAAATCAAATTGCGTGATTAAACAGCTCTTCATTTTCTGGCTTTATTTTTATGCTAACAAATTTGTTCTCTGAAAAGTGTCCACAAAGCCAAGTCTCTGATTAACACCTTTGTAAGGATGGTTTTTCACCTATTACTAAATTAAACTTGCTTCATTGGAAAGGCAGCAAGATGCATCCTCATTTCAATGTCTACTGAAATAATACAGGTTGACACCAGGAAATATTAACGCCACTGCATCCTTGCTGCTTTCTCATGTGGAAGTCTGTTTAATGTGAAAACAAGGTGATATCTAATTAGCACACAGGTAAGAAATTACGAAAATCTTTATTTAAGGGTGAAGATGTTTCTCACAAAATTGTTGCCCCAATGCATCATTGAAATTCAAGCTGGAAATATGATTTTAATATATCACTTGTACATTTTGTATTGCTCTTCTGGAGACAATGTAGTTTTTTTTGTCAATTACCATTTTAATAATAGGGTAAAGAAAATTAAGTGGATTTTTGAAAGAAAACTATACTGTCAATATACTATTAAAACAAATTAAAATGGTAAAAGTTATTGTACTTTAAGTAAAAATAAAAGAGCAAAAATATCAATCCCAGTTTTGATTACTTAAATTAACAAAAAAAAAATGCATATAGCAAAGGACAGTTTCAATCTGCCTACCTCTGGGTTATGGGTCCAGCATGCTTCCATTGCAGTACTCTGCTGCACATGTAAGTGCAAGAGATCCTGAAGCACTCACTCATCATGGGAAAGTACCAATGTGTTTATTCGTTGGTTGATGGAAGAAACATCTTACATAAACTCTCCAGATTATTGATTTTTTTATGTTTTTCTAGGAAACGTTCTAGATGTATGCTTATTAGCCTTTGTCAGTATGGACTCTGTGGCGCAATCGGTTAGTGTGTTTGGCTATTAACCAAAAGGTTGGTGGTTCAATCCCACCCAGGGATGTAATTAACCTTGTGATCAGATTTTGGTGATATTTAAGTAGACAAGTCAAAATTTCAAACATCCTCTTATGGTGTAGGGTACATGGCCTTCTCTGATGTAATCAGAGTTAGATTTGATTCAGTGATTTTATAAAAAACAGCTAGGAAGCACAATTTAGCAGTGGGTTGCAGAGAAAAAAAATATGCTGGCAGAAAAATCCAATCGAGTGATTTAACAGCTCTTCATTTTCTGGCTTTATTTTTATGCTAACAAATTTGTTCTCTGAAAAGTGTCCACAAAGCCAAGTCTCTGATTAACACCTTTGTAAGGATGGTTTTTCACCTATTACTAAATTAAACTTGCTTCATTGGAAAGGCAGCAAGATGCATCCTCATTTCAATGTCTACTGAAATAATACAAGTTGACACCAGGAAACATTAACGCCACTGCATCCTTGCTGCTTTCTCATGTGGAAGTCTGTTTAATGTGAAAACAAGGTGATATCTAATTAGCACACAGGTAAGGAATTAGGAAAATCTTTATTTAAGGGTGAAGATGTTTCTCACAAAATTGTTGACCCAATGCATCATTGAAATTCAAGCTGGAAAGATGATTTTAATATATCACTTGTACATTTTGTATTGCTCTTCTGGTGACAATGTAGTTTGTTTTTGTCAATTACCATTTTAATAATAGGGTAAAGAAAATTAAGTGGATTTTTGAAAGAAAACAATACTGTCAATATACTATTAAAACAAATTAAAATGGTAAAAGTTATTGTACTTTAAGTAAAAATAAAAGAGCCAAAATATCAATCCCTGTTTTGGATTACTTAAATTAACAAACAAAAAAATGCATATAGCAGAGGATAGTTTCAATCTGCCTACCTCTGGGTTATGGGCCCAGCATGCTTCCATTGCTGTACTCTGCTGCACATGTAAGTGCAAGAGATCCTGAAGCACTCACTCATCATGGGAAAGTACCAATGTGTTTCTTCGTTGGTTGATTAGAAGAAACATCTTACAAAAACTCTCCAGATTATTGACTTTTTTAAGTTTTTCTAGGAAACGTTTTAGATGAATGCTTATTAGCCTTTGTCAGTATGAACTTTTGCAAAGTGTCTCTGTGGCGCAATCAGTTAGTATGTACGGCTATTAACCAAAAGGTTGGTGGTTCAATCCCACCCAGGGACCTAATTGACCTTGTTATCAGATTTTGGTGATCTTTAAGTAGACAAGTCAAATTTCATACCCCCTGTTATGGTGTAGGGTACCTGGCCTTCTCTGATGTAATCAGAGTTAGATTTGATTCAGTGATTTTATAAAAACATCTAGGAAGCACAATTTAGCAGTGGGTTGCAGAGAAAAAGAAATATGCTGGCAAAAAAATCAAATTGCGTGATTAAACAGCTCAATTTCTGGCTTTATTTTTATGCTAACAAATTTGTTCTCTGAAAAGTGTCCACAAAGCCAAGTCTCTGATTAACACCTTTGTAAGGATGGTTTTTCACCTATTACTAAATTAAACTTGCTTCATTGGAAAGGCAGCAAGATGCATCCTCATTTCAATGTCTACTGAAATAATACAAGTTGACACCAGGAAACATTAACGCCACTGCATCCTTGCTGCTTTCTCATGTGGAAGTCTGTTTAATGTGAAAACAAGGTGATATCTAATTAGCACACAGGTAAGGAATTAAGAAAATCTTTATTTAAGGGTGAAGATGTTTCTCACAAAATCGTTGCCCCAATGCATCATTGAAATTCAAGCTGGAAAGATGATTTTAATATATCACTTGTACATTTTGTATTGCTCTTCTGGTGACAATGTAGTTTGTTTTTGTCAATTACCATTTTAATAATAGGGTAAAGAAAATTAAGTGGATTTTTGAAAGAAAACAATACTGTCAATATACTATTAAAACAAATTAAAATGGTAAAAGTTATTGTACTTTAAGTAAAAATAAAAGAGCCAAAATATCAATCCCAGTTTTGGATTACTTTAATTAACAAAAAAAAAAAGCATACAGCAGAGGATAGTTTCAATCTGCCTACCTCTGGGTTATGGGTCCAGCATGCTTCCATTGCTGTACTCTGCTGCACATGTAAGTGCAAGAGATCCTGAAGCACTCACTCATCATGGGAAAGTACCAATGTGTTTCTTCGTTGGTTGATGGAAGAAACATCTTACAAAAACTCTCCAGATTATTGACTTTTTAAAGTTTTGCTAGGAAACGTTTTAGATGAATGCTTATTAGCCTTTGTCATTATGGACTTTTGCAAAGTGTCTCTGTGGCGCAATCAGTTAGTATGTACGGCTATTAACCAAAAGGTTGGTGGTTCAATCCCACCTAGGGACCTAATTGACCTTGTTATCAGATTTTGGTGATCTTTAAGTAGACAAGTCAAAATTTCAAACCCCCTGTTATGGTGTAGGGTACTTGGCCTTCTCTGATGTAATCAGAGTTAGATTTGATTCAGTGATTTTATAAAAACAGCTAGGAAGCACAATTTAGCAGTGGGTTGCAGAGAAAAAGAAATATGCTGGGAAAAAAATCAAATTGCGTGATTAAACAGCTCTTCATTTTCTGGCTTTATTTTTATGCTAACAAATTTGTTCTCTGAAAAATGTCCACAAAGCCAAGTCTCTGATTAACACCTTTGTAGGGATGGTTTTTCACCTATTACTAAATTAAACTTGCTTCATTGGAAAGGCAGCAAGATGCATCCTCATTTCAATGTCTACTGAAATAATACAGGTTGACACCAGGAAACATTAACGCCACTGCATCCTTGCTGCTTTCTCATGTGGAAGTCTGTTTAATATGAAAACAAGGTGATATCTAATTAGCACACAGGTAAGGAATTAAGAAAATCTTTATTTAAGGGTGAAGATGTTTCTCACAAAATCGTTGCCCCAATGCATCATTGAAATTCAAGCTGGAAAGATGATTTTAATATATCACTTGTACATTTTGTATTGCTCTTCTGGTGACAATGTAGTTTGTTTTTGTCAATTACCATTTTAATAATAGGGTAAAGAAAATGAAGTGGATTTTTGAAAGAAAACAATACTGTCAATATACTATTAAAACAAATTAAAATGGTAAAAGTTATTGTACTTTAAGTAAAAATAAAAGAGCCAAAATATCAATCCCAGTTTTGGATTACTTTAATTAACAAAAAAAAATGCATATAGCAGAGGATAGTTTCAATCTGCCTACCTCTGGGTTATGGGCCCAGCATGCTTCCATTGCTGTACTCTGCTGCACATGTAAGTGCAAGAGATCCTGAAGCACTCACTCATCATGGGAAAGTACCAATGTGTTTATTCATTGGTTGATGGAAGAAACATCTTACAAAAACTCTCCAGATTATTGATTTTTTAATGTTTTTCTAGGAAACGTTCTAGATGTATGCTTATTAGCCTTTGTCACTTGTACATTTTGTATTGCTCTTCTGGTGACAATGTAGTTTGTTTTTGTCAATTACCATTTTAATAATAGGGTAAAGAAAATTAAGTGGATTTTTGAAAGAAAACAATACTGTCAATATACTATTAAAACAAATTAAAATGGTAAAAGTTATTGTACTTTAAGTAAAAATAAAAGAGTCAAAATATCAATCCCAGTTTTGGATTACTTTAATTAACAAAAAAAATGCATATAGCAGAGGATAGTTTCAATCTGCCTACCGCTGGGTTATGGGCACAGCATGCTTCCATTGCTGTACTCTGCTGCACATGTAAGTGCAAGAGATCCTGAAGCACTCACTCATCATGGGAAAGTACCAATGTGTTTCTTCGTTGGTTGATGGAAGAAACATCTTACAAAAACTCTCCAGATTATTGACTTTTTAAAGTTTTTCTAGGAAACGTTTTAGATGAATGCTTATTAGCCTTTGTCAGTATTTACTTCTGCAAAGTGTCTCTGTGGCGCAATCAGTTAGTGTGTACGGCTACTAACCAAAATGTTGGTGGTTCAATCACACCCAGGGACGTAATTGACCTTGTGATCAGATTTTGGTGATCTTTAAGTAGACAAGTCAAAATTTCAAACCCCCTGTTATGGTGTAGGGTACCTGGCCTTCTCTGATGTAATCAGAGTTAGATTTGATTCAGTGATTTTATAAAAACAGCTAGGAAGCACAATTTAGCAGTGGGTTGCAGAGAAAAAGAAATATGCTGGCAAAAAAATCCAATTGAGTGATTAAACAGCTCTTCATTTTCTGGCTTTATTTTTATGCTAACAAATTTGTTCTCTGAAAAGTGTCCACAAAGCCAAGTCTCTGATTAACACCTTTGTAGGGATGGTTTTTCACCTATTACTAAATTAAACTTGCTTCATTGGAAAGGCAGCAAGATGCATCCTCATTTCAATGTCTACTGAAATAATACAGGTTGACACCAGGAAACATTAACGCCACTGCATCCTTGCTGCTTTCTCATGTGGAAGTCTGTTTAATGTGAAAACAAGGTGATATCTAATTAGCACACAAGTAAGGAATTAAGAAAATCTTTATTTAAGGGTGAAGATGTTTCTCACAAAATCGTTGCCCCAATGCATCATTGAAATTCAAGCTGGAAAGATGATTTTAATATATCACTTGTACATTTTGTATTGCTCTTCTGGTGACAATGTAGTTTGTTTTTGTCAATTAACCATTTTAATAATAGGGTAAAGAAAATTAAGTGGATTTTTGAAAGAAAACAATACTGTCAATATACTATTAAAACAAATTAAAATGGTAAAAGTTATTGTACTTTAAGTAAAAATAAAAGAGCCAAAATATCAATCCCAGTTTTGGATTACTTTAATTAACAAAAAAAAATGCATATAGTAGAGGATAGTTTCAATCTGCCTACCTCTGGGTTATGGGCCCAGCATGCTTCCATTGCTGTACTCTGCTGCACATGTAAGTGCAAGAGATCCTGAAGCACTCACTCATCATGGGAAAGTACCAATGTGTTTCTTCGTTGGTTGATGGAAGAAACATCTTACAAAAACTCTCCAGATTATTGACTTTTTAAAGTTTTTCTAGGAAACGTTTTAGATGAATGCTTATTAGCCTTTGTCAGTATTTTCTTCTGCAAAGTGTCTCTGTGGCGCAATCAGTTAGTGTGTATGGCTACTAACCAAAAGGTTAGTGGTTCAATCACACCCAGGGACGTAATTGACCTTGTGATCAGATTTTGGTGATCTTTAAGTAGACAAGTCAAAATTTCAAACCCCCTGTTATGGTGTAGGGTACCTGGCCTTCTCTGATGTAATCAGAGTTAGATTTGATTCAGTGATTTTATAAAAACAGCTAGGAAGCACAATTTAGCAGTGGGTTGCAGAGAAAAAGAAATATGCTGGCAAAAAAATCCAATTGAGTGATTAAACAGCTCTTCATTTTCTGGCTTTATTTTTATGCTAACAAATTTGTTCTCTGAAAAGTGTCCACAAAGCCAAGTCTCTGATTAACACCTTTGTAGGGATGGTTTTTCACCTATTACTAAATTAAACTTGCTTCATTGGAAAGGCAGCAAGATGCATCCTCATTTCAATGTCTACTGAAATAATACAGGTTGACACCAGGAAACATTAACGCCACTGCATCCTTGCTGCTTTCTCATGTGGAAGTCTGTTTAATGTGAAAACAAGGTGATATCTAATTAGCACACAGGTAAGGAATTAAGAAAATCTTTATTTAAGGGTGAAGATGTTTCTCATAAAATCGTTGCCCCAATGCATCATTGAAATTCAAGCTGGAAAGATGATTTTAATATATCACTTGTACATTTTGTATTGCTCTTCTGGCAGTTGTTGTCCCCAGATGAGAGTTCCCTTGTGCTGCCTCAGTTGAATCTCCTTTACTTGACAGAGATGTGCCTGAGCAGCGGCCCTCCCCAGCCCTATCCCAAATCATACTTATTTTGCATAGGAGATACCATGGTCATGAAGATTGTTCTCCCAGGGTGAGATTCATTCATTGCATTCTGGGTATGCTGACCCCTGTGATTTCCCCAAATGTGGGAAACTCAACTGCATTATTTGTGGTAGTGGGGGACTGTGTTTGTGCTTTCTTCTGGTCAACTCTGGTAAAAATCAGATTTCTTTGTCTCAGATCTTTCTCTAGCCTTGTTCCTCTTTCGAGAGTTCCCTTGTGCTGCCTCAGTTGGATCTCCTTCACTTGACAGGGGGGTACCCGAGCAGCGACCCTTCGCAGCTCTAGCCCAACTCCTACTTACCTGCCAGGTGAGATACTATGATCATGCAGGTGCTTCTCCCAGGGCAAGGCTCACCCATTGCACTCTGGGTGTGCTGCCCCTGTGATTTCCCCAAATGAGGGAAACTTGACTGCATAATTTGTGTTTCCCCTGGTCGGCTCTCATATAATTCAGATCTCTTTGTCTCAGGTCTCTCTCCAGCCTAGTTTGCTGTCTGTTTCCACTTCTCTTTTCTTGAGCCGCTCCCTTCTATGCCCTTGCGCACTATCCTGACTTCTCCCGTCTGCTTACTTTGTGCCTTCCAACACACAATGCAAACTACAGGTAGTGCTGCAGGGCCCACACCCTTTTACTTGCCTCACAGAGCAGCTCTGGAGCTGTTACAGTGCCCAGCTGCTGCAAGAAATCAGCTTGAATGCTTCAGGGGCTGGGGCATTGCCAACATGAGCCCCACACCGAAGGAGGGTGGGGGTGTTTAATGCGAACTAAGGGTCACCCAAGCGCCGCAAAAGGCCGCCATGCCCTGCACGCCCCTTTTCTCTTTTCATATGCAGACGAGGGTTGAAGCCAACTTTGACCCACTGCTTGGATGGCATTACCATATGCAAATCAATCTGCTGCAGGCCTTCCCCCAGGAATGCTTGCACTAGTTGTTGCATTTGGTTTGTTGTTTGGGGGTGCTTCAGTATTAGGCAGCCTTCTGCCCTCCCATGTTCATCTGAAAATATGTGTTCTCCCTGCAGTTGTTGTCCCCAGATGAGAGTTCCCTTGTGCTGCCTCAGTTGAATCTCCTTTACTTGACAGAGATGTGCCTGAGCAGCGGCCCTCCCCAGCCCTATCCCAAATCATACTTATTTTGCATAGGAGATACCATGGTCATGAAGATTGTTCTCCCAGGGTGAGGTTCATTCATTGCATTCTGGGTATGCTGACTCCTATGATTTCCCCAAATGTGGGAAACTCAACTGCATTATTTGTGGTAGTGGGGGACTATGTTTGTGCTTTCCTCTGGTCAGCTCTGGTAAAAGTCAGATTTATTTGTCTCAGATCTTCCTCTAGCCTTGTTCTTCTTTCGAGAGTTCCCTTGTGCTGCCTCAGTTGGATCTCCTTCACTTGACAGGGGGGTGCCCGAGCATCGACCCTCCCCAGCTCAAGCCCAACTCCTACTTACCTGCCAGGTGAGATACTATGATCATGAAGGTGCTTCTCCCAGGGCAAGGCTCACCCATTGCACTCTGGGTGTGCTGCTCCTGTGATTTCCCCAAATGTGGGAAACTTGACTGCATAATTTGTGTTTCCCCTGGTCAGCTCTCGTATAATTCAGATCTGTTTGTCTCAGGTCTCTCTCCAGCCTAGTTTGCTGTCTGTTTCAACTTCTCTTTTCTTGAGCCGCTCCCTTCTATGCCCTTGCGCACTATCTTGACTTCTCCCATCTGCTTACTTTGTGCCTTCCAACGCACAATGCGAACTACAGGTAGTGCTGCAGGGCCCACACCCTTTTACTTGCCTTACAGAGCAGCTCTGGAGCTATTACAGTGCCCAGCTGCTGCAAGTAATCAGCTTGAATGCTTCAGGGGCTGGGGCATAGCCAACAAGAGCCCCACACCGAAGTAGGGTGGAGGTGTTTAATGCGAACTAGGGGTCATCCAAGCGCCGCAAAAGGCCGCCATGCCCTGCACGCCCCTTTTCTCTTTTCATATGCAGACGAGGGTTGAAGCCAACTTTGACCCACTGCTTGGATGACATCACCATATGCAAATCCATCTGCTGCAGGCCTTCCCCCAGGAATGCTTGTACTAGTTATTGCATTTGGTTTGTTGTTTGGGGGTGCTTCAGTATTAGGCAGCCTTCTGCCCTCCCATGTTCATCTGAAAATATGTGTTCTCCCTGCAGTTGTTGTCCCCAGATGAGAGTTCCCTTGTGCTGCCTCAGTTGAATCTCCTTTACTTGACAGAGATGTGCCTGAGCAGCGGCCCTCCCCAGCCCTATCCCAAATCATACTTATTTTGCATAGGAGATACCATGGTCATGAAGATTGTTCTCCCAGGGTGAGGTTCATTCATTGCATTCTGGGTATGCTGACCCCTATGATTTCCCCAAATGTGGGAAACTCGACTGCATTATTTGTGGTAGTGGGGGACTGTGTTTGTGCTTTCCTCTGGTCAGCTCTGGTAAAAGCCAGATTTCTGTGTCTCAGATCTTCCTCTAGCCTTGTTCTTCTTTCGAGAGTTCTCTTGTGCTGCCTCAGTTGGATCTCCTTCACTTGACAGGGGGGTGCCCGAGCAGCGACCCTCCTCAGCTCTTGCCCAACTCCTACTTACCTGCCAGGTGAGATACTATGATCATGAAGGTGCTTCTCCCAGGGCAAGGCTCACCCATTGCACTCTGTGTGTGCTGCTCCAGCGATTTCCCCAAATGTGGGAAACTCGACTGCATAATTTGTGTTTCCCCTGGTCGGCTCTCATATAATTCAGATCTCTTTGTCTCAGGTCTCTCTCCAGCCTAGTTTGCTGTCTGTTTCCACTTCTCTTTTCTTGAGCCGCTCCCTTCTATGCCCTTGCGCACTATCTTGACTTCTCCCGTCTGCTTACTTTGTGCCTTCCAACGCACAATGCGAACTACAGGTAGTGCTGCAGGGCCCACACCCTTTTAGTTGCCTTACAGAGCAGCTCTGGAGCTGTTACAGTGCCCAGCTGCTGCAAGAAATCAGCTTGAATGTTCTTCGTTGATTGATGGAAGAAACATCTTACAAAAACTCTCCAGATTATTGACTTTTTAAAGTTTTTCTAGGAAACGTTCTAGATGAATGCTTATTAGCGTTTGTCAGAATGTAAGTTTGCAAAGTGTCACTGTGGCGCAATCAGTTAGCGTGTTCGGTTATTATCCAAAAGGTTGGTGGTTCAATCCCACCCAGGGACGTAATTTACCTTGTTATCTGATTTTGGTGATATTAAAGTAGACAAGTCAAAATTTCAAACCCCCTCTTATTGTGTAGGGTACCTGGCCTTCTCTGATGTAATCAGAGTTAGATTTGATTCAGTGATTTTATAAAAAACAGCTAGGAAGCACAATTTAGCAGTGGGTTGCAGAGAAAAAAAATATGCTGGCAGTAAAAATCCAATTGAGTGATTAAACAGCTCTTCATTTTCTGGCTTTATTTTTATGCTAACAAATTTGTTCTCTGAAAAGTGTCCACAAAGCCAAGTCTCTGATTAACACCTTTGTAAGGATGGTTTTTCACCTATTACTAAATTAAACTTGCTTCATTGGAAAGGCAGCAAGATGCATCCTCATTTCAATGTCTACTGAAATAATACAGGTTGACACCAGGAAACATTAACGCCACTGCATCCTTGCTGCTTTCTCATGTGGAAGTCTGTTTAATGTGAAAACAAGGTGATATCTAATTAGCACACAGGTAAGGAATTACGAAAATCTTTATTTAAGGGTGAAGATGTTTCTCACAAAATTGTTGCCCCAATGCATCATTGAAATTCAAGCTGGAAAGATGATTTTAATATATCACTTGTACATTTTGTATTGCTCTTCTGGTGACAATGTAGTTTTTTTTGTCAATTACCATTTTAATAACAGGGTAAAGAAAATTAAGTGGATTTTTGAAAGAAAACTATACTGTCAATATACTATTAAAACAAATTAAAATGGTAAAAGTTATTGTACTTTAAGTAAAAATAAAAGAGCAAAAATATCAATCCCAGTTTTGATTACTTAAATTAAAAAAAAATGCATATAGCAAAGGATAGTTTCAATCTGCCTACCTCTGGGTTATGGGTCCAGCATGCTTCCATTGCAGTACTCTGCTGCCCATGTAAGTGCAAGAGATCCTGAAGCACTCACTCATCATGGGAAAGTACCAATGTGTTTATTCGTTGGTTGATGGAAGAAACATCTTACAAAAACTCTCCAGATTATTGATTTTTTAATGTTTTTCTAGGAAACGTTCTAGATGTATGCTTATTAGCCTTTGTCAGTATGTACTTTTTGCAAAGTGTCTCTGTGGCGCAATCGGTTAGTGTGTTTGGCTATTAACCAAAAGGTTGGTGGTTCAATCCCACCCAGGGACGTAATTAACCTTGTGATCAGATTTTGGTGATATTTAAGTAGACAAATCAAAATTTCAAACCTCCTCTTATGGTGTAGGGTACATGGCCTTCTCTGATGTAATCAGAGTTAGATTTGATTCAGTGATTTTATAAAAAACAGCTAGGAAGCACAATCTAGCAGTGGGTTGCAGAGAAAAAAAATATGCTGGCAGAAAAATCCAATCGAGTGATTAAACAGCTCTTCATTTTCTGGCTTTATTTTTATGCTAACAAATTTGTTCTCTGAAAAGTGTCCACAAAGCCAAGTCTCTGATTAACACCTTTGTAAGGATGGTTTTTCACCTATTACTAAATTAAACTTGCTTCATTGGAAAGGCAGCAAGATGCATCCTCATTTCAATGTCTACTGAAATAATACAAGTTGACACCAGGAAACATTAACGCCACTGCATCCTTGCTGCTTTCTCATGTGGAAGTCTGTTTAATGTGAAAACAAGGTGATATCTAATTAGCACACAGGTAAGGAATTACGAAAATCTTTATTTAAGGGTTAAGATGTTTCTCACAAAATTGTTGACCCAATGCATCATTGAAATTCAAGCTGGAAAGATGATTTTAATATATCACTTGTACATTTTGTATTGCTCTTCTGGTGACAATGTAGTTTGTTTTTGTCAATTACCATTTTAATAATAGGGTAAAGAAAATGAAGTGGATTTTTGAAAGAAAACAATACTGTCAATATACTATTAAAACAAATTAAAATGGTAAAAGTTATTGTACTTTAAGTAAAAATAAAAGAGACAAAATATCAATCCCAGTTTTGGATTACTTTAATTAACAAAAAAAAATGCATATAGCAGAGGATAGTTTCAAAATTTCAAACCCCCTGTTATGGTGTAGGGTACCTGGCCTTCTCTGATGTAATCAGAGTTAGATTTGATTCAGTGATTTTATAAAAACAGCTAGGAAGCACAATTTAGCAGTGGGTTGCAGAGAAAAAAAATATGCTGGCAGAAAAATCCAATTGAGTGATTAAACAGCTCTTTATTTTCTGGCTTTATTTTTATGCTAACAAATTTGTTCTCTGAAAAGTGTCCACAAAGCCAAGTCTCTGATTAACACCTTTGTAAGGATGGTTTTTCACCTATTACTAAATTAAACTTGCTTCATTGGAAAGGCAGCAAGATGCATCCTCATTTCAATGTCTACTGAAATAATACAGGTTGACACCAGGAAACATTAACGCCACTGCATCCTTGCTGCTTTCTCATGTGGAAGTCTGTTTAATGTGAAAACAAGGTGATATCTAATTAGCACACAGGTAAGGAATTAAGAAAATCTTTATTTAAGGGTGAAGATGTTTCTCACAAAATCGTTGCCCCAATGCATCATTGAAATTCAAGCTGGAAAGATGATTTTAATATATCACTTGTACATTTTGTATTGCTCTTCTGGTGACAATGTAGTTTGTTTTTGTCAATTACCATTTTAATAATAGGGTAAAGAAAATGAAGTGGATTTTTGAAAGAAAACAATACTGTCAATATACTATTAAAACAAATTAAAATGGTAAAAGTTATTGTACTTTAAGTAAAAATAAAAGAGCCAAAATATCAATCCCAGTTTTGGATTACTTTAATTAACAAACAAAAAAATGCATATAGCAGATGATAGTTTCAATCTGCCTACCTCTGGGTTATGGGCCCAGCATTCTTCCATTGCTGTACTCTGCTGCACATGTAAGTGCAAGAGATCCTGAAGCACTCACTCATCATGGGAAAGTACCAATGTGTTTCTTCGTTGGTTGATAGAAGAAACATCTTACAAAAACTCTCCAGATTATTGACTTTTTTAAGTTTTTCTAGGAAACGTTTTAGATTAATGCTTATTAGCATTTGTCAGTATGTACTTTTGCAAAGTGTCTCTGTGGTGCAATCAGTTAGTGTGTACGGCTATTAACCAAAAGGTTGGTGGTTCAATCCCACCCAGGGACGTAATTGACCTTGTTATCAGATTTTGGTGATCTTTAAGTAGACAAGTCAAATTTCATACCCCCTGTTATGGTGTAGGGTACCTGGCCTTCTCTGATGTAATCAGAGTTAGATTTGATTCAGTGATTTTATAAAAACATCTAGGAAGCACAATTTAGCAGTGGGTTGCAGAGAAAAAGAAATATGCTGGCAAAAAAATCAAATTGCGTGATTAAACAGCTCTTCATTTTCTGGCTTTATTTTTATGCTAACAAATTTGTTCTCTGAAAAGTGTCCACAAAGCCAAGTCTCTGATTAACACCTTTGTAGGGATGGTTTTTCACCTATTACTAAATTAAACTTGCTTCATTGGAAAGGCAGCAAGATGTATCCTCATTTCAATGTCTACTGAAATAATACAGGTTGACACCAGGAAACATTAACGCCACTGCATCCTTGCTGCTTTCTCATGTGGAAGTCTGTTTAATGTGAAAACAAGGTGATATCTAATTAGCACACAGGTAAGGAATTAAGAAAATCTTTATTTAAGGGTGAAGATGTTTCTCACAAAATTATTGACCCAATGCATCATTGAAATTCAAGCTGGAAAGATGATTTTAATATATCACTTGTACATTTTGTATTGCTCTTCTGGTGACAATGTAGTTTGTTTTTGTCAATTACCATTTTAATAATAGGGTAAAGAAAATGAAGTGGATTTTTGAAAGAAAACAATACTGTCAATATACTATTAAAACAAATTAAAATGGTAAAAGTTATTGTACTTTAAGTAAAAATAAAAGAGACAAAATATCAATCCCAGTTTTGGATTACTTTAATTAACAAAAAAAATGCATATAGCAGAGGATAGTTTCAATCTGCCTACCTCTGGGTTATGGGCCCAGCATGCTTCCATTGCAGTACTCTGCTGCACATGTAAGTGCAAGAGATCCTGAAGCACTCACTCATCATGGGAAAGTACCAATGTGTTTCTTCGTTGGTTGATGGAAGAAACATCTTACAAAAACTCTCCAGATTATTGACTTTTTAAAGTTTTTCTAGGAAACGTTTTAGATGAATGCTTATTAGCCTTTGTCAGTATAGACTTTTGCAAAGTGTCTCTGTGGCGCAATCAGTTAGTATGTACGGCTATTAACCAAAAGGTTGGTGGTTCAATCCCACCCAGGGACTTAATTGACCTTGTTATCAGATTTTGGTGATCTTTAAGTAGACAAGTCAAAATTTCAAACCCCCTGTTATGGTGTAGGGTACCTGGCCTTCTCTGATGTAATCAGAGTTAGATTTGATTCAGTGATTTTATAAAAACAGCTAGGAAGCACAATTTAGCAGTGGGTTGCAGAGAAAAAAAATATGCTGGCAGAAAAATCCAATTGAGTGATTAAACAGCTCTTTATTTTCTGGCTTTATTTTTATGCTAACAAATTTGTTCTCTGAAAAGTGTCCACAAAGCCAAGTCTCTGATTAACACCTTTGTAAGGATGGTTTTTCACCTATTACTAAATTAAACTTGCTTCATTGGAAAGGCAGCAAGATGCATCCTCATTTCAATGTCTACTGAAATAATACAGGTTGACACCAGGAAACATTAACGCCACTGCATCCTTGCTGCTTTCTCATGTGGAAGTCTGTTTAATGTGAAAACAAGGTGATATCTAATTAGCACACAGGTAAGGAATTACGAAAATCTTTATTTAAGGGTGAAGATGTTTCTCACAAAATCGTTGCCCCAATGCATCATTGAAATTCAAGCTGGAAAGATGATTTTAATATATCACTTGTACATTTTGTATTGCTCTTCTGGTGACAATGTAGTTTGTTTTTGTCAATTACCATTTTAATAATAGGGTAAAGAAAATGAAGTGGATTTTTGAAAGAAAACAATACTGTCAATATACTATTAAAACAAATTAAAATGGTAAAAGTTATTGTACTTTAAGTAAAAATAAAAGAGCCAAAATGTCAATCCCAGTTTTGGATTACTTTTATTAACAAAAAAAAATGCATATAGCAGAGGATAGTTTCAATCTGCCTACCTCTGGGTTATGGGCCCAGCATGCTTCCATTGCAGTACTCTGCTGCACATGTAAGTGCAAGAGATCCTGAAGCACTCACTCATCATGGGAAAGTACCAATGTGTTTCTTCGTTGGTTGATGGAAGAAACATCTTACAAAAACTCTCCAGATTATTGACTTTTTAAAGTTTTTCTAGGAAACGTTTTAGATGAATGCTTATTAGCCTTTGTCAGTATGAACTTTTGCAAAGTGTCTCTGTGGCGCAATCAGTTAGTATGTACGGCTATTAACCAAAAGGTTGGTGGTTCAATCCCACCCAGGGACCTAATTGACCTTGTTATCAGATTTTGGTGATCTTTAAGTAGACAAGTCAAAATTTCAAACCCCCTGTTATGGTGTAGGGTACCTGGCCTTCTCTGATGTAATCAGAGTTAGATTTGATTCAGTGATTTTATAAAAACAGCTAGGAAGCACAATTTAGCAGTGGGTTGCAGAGAAAAAAAATATGCTGGCAGAAAAATCCAATTGAGTGATTAAACAGCTCTTTATTTTCTGGCTTTATTTTTATGCTAACAAATTTGTTCTCTGAAAAGTGTCCACAAAGCCAAGTCTCTGATTAACACCATTGTAAGGATGGTTTTTCACCTATTACTAAATTAAACTTGCTTCATTGGAAAGGCAGCAAGATGCATCCTCATTTCAATGTCTACTGAAATAATACAGGTTGACACCAGGAAACATTAACGCCACTGCATCCTTGCTGCTTTCTCATGTGGAAGTCTGTTTAATGTGAAAACAAGGTGATATCTAATTAGCACACAGGTAAGGAATTAAGAAAATCTTTATTTAAGGGTGAAGATGTTTCTCACAAAATCGTTGCCCCAATGCATCATTGAAATTCAAGCTGGAAAGATGATTTTAATATATCACTTGTACATTTTGTATTGCTCTTCTGGTGACAATGTAGTTTGTTTTTGTCAATTACCATTTTAATAATAGGGTAAAGAAAATTAAGTGGATTTTTGAAAGAAAACAATACTGTCAATATACTATTAAAACAAATTAAAATGGTAAAAGTTATTGTACTTTAAGTAAAAATAAAAGAGCCAAAATATCAATCCCAGTTTTGGATTACTTTAATTAACAAACAAAAAAATGCATATAGCAGAGGATAGTTTCAATCTGCCTACCTCTGGGTTATGGGCCCAGCATTCTTCCATTGCTGTACTCTGCTGCACATGTAAGTGCAAGAGATCCTGAAGCACTCACTCATCATGGGAAAGTACCAATGTGTTTCTTCGTTGGTTGATAGAAGAAACATCTTACGAAAACTCTCCAGATTATTGACTTTTTTAAGTTTTTCTAGGAAACGTTTTAGATGAATGCTTATTAGCATTTGTCAGTATGTACTTTTGCAAAGTGTCTCTGTGGTGCAATCAGTTAGTGTGTACGGCTATTAACCAAAAGGTTGGTGGTTCAATCCCACCCAGGGACGTAATTGACCTTGTTATCAGATTTTGGTGATCTTTAAGTAAACAAGTCAAATTTCATACCCCCTGTTATGGTGTAGGGTACCTGGCCTTCTCTGATGTAATCAGAGTTAGATTTGATTCAGTGATTTTATAAAAACATCTAGGAAGCACAATTTAGCAGTGGGTTGCAGAGAAAAAGAAATATGCTGGCAAAAAAATCAAATTGCGTGATTAAACAGCTCTTCATTTTCTGGCTTTATTTTTATGCTAACAAATTTGTTCTCTGAAAAGTGTCCACAAAGCCAAGTCTCTGATTAACACCTTTGTAGGGATGGTTTTTCACCTATTACTAAATTAAACTTGCTTCATTGGAAAGGCAGCAAGATGTATCCTCATTTCAATGTCTACTGAAATAATACAGGTTGACACCAGGAAACATTAACGCCACTGCATCCTTGCTGCTTTCTCATGTGGAAGTCTGTTTAATGTGAAAACAAGGTGATATCTAATTAGCACACAGGTAAGGAATTAAGAAAATCTTTATTTAAGGGTGAAGATGTTTCTCACAAAATTATTGACCCAATGCATCATTGAAATTCAAGCTGGAAAGATAATTTTAATATATCACTTGTACATTTTGTATTGCTCTTCTGGTGACAATGTAGTTTGTTTTTGTCAATTACCATTTTAATAATAGGGTAAAGAAAATGAAGTGGATTTTTGAAAGAAAACAATACTGTCAATATACTATTAAAACAAATTAAAATGGTAAAAGTTATTGTACTTTAAGTAAAAATAAAAGAGACAAAATATCAATCCCAGTTTTGGATTACTTTAATTAACAAAAAAAATGCATATAGCAGAGGATAGTTTCAATCTGCCTACCTCTGGGTTATGGGCCCAGCATGCTTCCATTGCAGTACTCTGCTGCACATGTAAGTGCAAGAGATCCTGAAGCACTCACTCATCATGGGAAAGTACCAATGTGTTTCTTCGTTGGTTGATGGAAGAAACATCTTACAAAAACTCTCCAGATTATTGACTTTTTAAAGTTTTTCTAGGAAACGTTTTAGATGAATGCTTATTAGCCTTTGTCAGTATGGACTTTTGCAAAGTGTCTCTGTGGCGCAATCAGTTAGTATGTACGGCTATTAACCAAAAGGTTGGTGGTTCAATCCCACCCAGGGACCTAATTGACCTTGTTATCAGATTTTGGTGATCTTTAAGTAGACAAGTCAAAATTTCAAACCCCCTGTTATGGTGTAGGGTACCTGGCCTTCTCTGATGTAATCAGAGTTAGATTTGATTCAGTGATTTTATAAAAACAGCTAGGAAGCACAATTTAGCAGTGGGTTGCAGAGAAAAAAAATATGCTGGCAGAAAAATCCAATTGAGTGATTAAACAGCTCTTTATTTTCTGGCTTTATTTTTATGCTAACAAATTTGTTCTCTGAAAAGTGTCCACAAAGCCAAGTCTCTGATTAACACCTTTGTAAGGATGGTTTTTCACCTATTACTAAATTAAACTTGCTTCATTGGAAAGGCAGCAAGATGCATCCTCATTTCAATGTCTACTGAAATAATACAGGTTGACACCAGGAAACATTAACGCCACTGCATCCTTGCTGCTTTCTCATGTGGAAGTCTGTTTAATGTGAAAACAAGGTGATATCTAATTAGCACGAAGGTAAGGAATTAAGAAAATCTTTATTTAAGGGTGAAGATGTTTCTCACAAAATCGTTGCCCCAATGCATCATTGAAATTCAAGCTGGAAAGATGATTTTAATATATCACTTGTACATTTTGTATTGCTCTTCTGGTGACAATGTAGTTTGTTTTTGTCAATTACCATTTTAATAATAGGGTAAAGAAAATGAAGTGGATTTTTGAAAGAAAACAATACTGTCAATATACTATTAAAACAAATTAAAATGGTAAAAGTTATTGTACTTTAAGTAAAAATAAAAGAGCCAAAATATCAATCCCAGTTTTGGATTACTTTAATTAACAAAAAAAAATGCATATAGCAGAGGATAGTTTCAATCTGCCTACCTCTGGGTTATGGGCCCAGCATGCTTCCATTGCAGTACTCTGCTGCACATGTAAGTGCAAGAGATCCTGAAGCACTCACTCATCATGGGAAAGTACCAATGTGTTTCTTCGTTGGTTGATGGAAGAAACATCTTACAAAAACTCTCCAGATTATTGACTTTTTAAAGTTTTTCTAGGAAACGTTTTAGATGAATGCTTATTAGCCTTTGTCAGTATGAACTTTTGCAAAGTGTCTCTGTGGCGCAATCAGTTAGTATGTACGGCTATTAACCAAAAGGTTGGTGGTTCAATCCCACCCAGGGACCTAATTGACCTTGTTATCAGATTTTGGTGATCTTTAAGTAGACAAGTCAAAATTTCAAACCCCCTGTTATGGTGTAGGGTACCTGGCCTTCTCTGATGTAATCAGAGTTAGATTTGATTCAGTGATTTTATAAAAACAGCTAGGAAGCACAATTTAGCAGTGGGTTGCAGAGAAAAAAAATATGCTGGCAGAAAAATCCAATTGAGTGATTAAACAGCTCTTTATTTTCTGGCTTTATTTTTATGCTAACAAATTTGTTCTCTGAAAAGTGTCCACAAAGCCAAGTCTCTGATTAACACCTTTGTAAGGATGGTTTTTCACCTATTACTAAATTAAACTTGCTTCATTGGAAAGGCAGCAAGATGCATCCTCATTTCAATGTCTACTGAAATAATACAGGTTGACACCAGGAAACATTAACGCCACTGCATCCTTGCTGCTTTCTCATGTGGAAGTATGTTTAATGTGAAAACAAGGTGATATCTAATTAGCACACAGGTAAGGAATTAAGAAAATCTTTATTTAAGGGTGAAGATGTTTCTCACAAAATCGTTGCCCCAATGCATCATTGAAATTCAAGCTGGAAAGATGATTTTAATATATCACTTGTACATTTTGTATTGCTCTTCTGGTGACAATGTAGTTTGTTTTTGTCAATTACCATTTTAATAATAGGGTAAAGAAAATTACGTGGATTTTTGAAAGAAAACAATACTGTCAATATACTATTAAAACAAATTAAAATGGTAAAAGTTATTGTACTTTAAGTAAAAATAAAAGAGCCAAAATATCAATCCCAGTTTTGGATTACTTTAATTAACAAACAAAAAAATGCATATAGCAGAGGATAGTTTCAATCTGCCTACCTCTGGGTTATGGGCCCAGCATTCTTCCATTGCTGTACTCTGCTGCACATGTAAGTGCAAGAGATCCTGAAGCACTCACTCATCATGGGAAAGTACCAATGTGTTTCTTCGTTGGTTGATAGAAGAAACATCTTACAAAAACTCTCCAGATTATTGACTTTTTTAAGTTTTTCTAGGAAACGTTTTAGATGAATGCTTATTAGCATTTGTCATTATGTACTTTTGCAAAGTGTCTCTGTGGTGCAATCAGTTAGTGTGTACGGCTATTAACCAAAAGGTTGGTGGTTCAATCCGACCCAGGGACGTAATTGACCTTGTTTTCAGATTTTGGTGATCTTTAAGTAAACAAGTCAAATTTCATACCCCCTGTTATGGTGTAGGGTACCTGGCCTTCTCTGATGTAATCAGAGTTAGATTTGATTCAGTGATTTTATAAAAACATCTAGGAAGCACAATTTAGCAGTGGGTTGCAGAGAAAAAGAAATATGCTGGCAAAAAAATCAAATTGCGTGATTAAACAGCTCTTCATTTTCTGGCTTTATTTTTATGCTAACAAATTTGTTCTCTGAAAAGTGTCCACAAAGCCAAGTCTCTGATTAACATTTTTGTAGGGATGGTTTTTCACCTATTACTAAATTAAACTTGCTTCATTGGAAAGGCAGCAAGATGTATCCTCATTTCAATGTCTACTGAAATAATACAGGTTGACACCAGGAAACATTAACGCCACTGCATCCTTGCTGCTTTCTCATGTGGAAGTCTGTTTAATGTGAAAACAAGGTGATATCTAATTAGCACACAGGTAAGGAATTAAGAAAATCTTTATTTAAGGGTGAAGATGTTTCTCACAAAATCGTTGCCCCAATGCATCATTGAAATTCAAGCTGGAAAGATGATTTTAATATATCACTTGTACATTTTGTATTGCTCTTCTGGTGACAATGTAGTTTGTTTTTGTCAATTACCATTTTAATAATAGGGTAAAGAAAATGAAGTGGATTTTTGAAAGAAAACAATACTGTCAATATACTATTAAAACAAATTAAAATGGTAAAAGTTATTGTACTTTAAGTAAAAATAAAAGAGACAAAATATCAATCCCAGTTTTGGATTACTTTAATTAACAAAAAAAATGCATATAGCAGAGGATAGTTTCAATCTGCCTACCTCTGGGTTATGGGCCCAGCATGCTTCCATTGCAGTACTCTGCTGCACATGTAAGTGCAAGAGATCCTGAAGCACTCACTCATCATGGGAAAGTACCAATGTGTTTCTTCGTTGGTTGATGGAAGAAACATCTTACAAAAACTCTCCAGATTATTGACTTTTTAAAGTTTTTCTAGGAAACGTTTTAGATGAATGCTTATTAGCCTTTGTCAGTATGGACTTTTGCAAAGTGTCTCTGTGGCGCAATCAGTTAGTATGTACGGCTATTAACCAAAAGGTTGGTGGTTCAATCCCACCCAGGGACCTAATTGACCTTGTTATCAGATTTTGGTGATCTTTAAGTAGACAAGTCAAAATTTCAAACCCCCTGTTATGGTGTAGGGTACCTGGCCTTCTCTGATGTAATCAGAGTTAGATTTGATTCAGTGATTTTATAAAAACAGCTAGGAAGCACAATTTAGCAGTGGGTTGCAGAGAAAAAAATATGCTGGCAGAAAAATCCAATTGAGTGATTAAACAGCTCTTTATTTTCTGGCTTTATTTTTATGCTAACAAATTTGTTCTCTGAAAAGTGTCCACAAAGCCAAGTCTCTGATTAACACCTTTGTAAGGATGGTTTTTCACCTATTACTAAATTAAACTTGCTTCATTGGAAAGGCAGCAAGATGCATCCTCATTTCAATGTCTACTGAAATAATACAGGTTGACACCAGGAAACATTAACGCCACTGCATCCTTGCTGCTTTCTCATGTGGAAGTCTGTTTAATGTGAAAACAAGGTGATATCTAATTAGCACACAGGTAAGGAATTAAGAAAATCTTTATTTAAGGGTGAAGATGTTTCTCACAAAATCGTTGCCCCAATGCATCATTGAAATTCAAGCTGGAAAGATGATTTTAATATATCACTTGTACATTTTGTATTGCTCTTCTGGTGACAATGTAGTTTGTTTTTGTCAATTACCATTTTAATAATAGGGTAAAGAAAATTAAGTGGATTTTTGAAAGAAAACAATACTGTCAATATACTATTAAAACAAATTAAAATGGTAAAAGTTATTGTACTTTAAGTAAAAATAAAAGAGCCAAAATATCAATCCCAGTTTTGGATTACTTTAATTAACAAACAAAAAAATGCATATAGCAGAGGATAGTTTCAATCTGCCTACCTCTGGGTTATGGGCCCAGCATTCTTCCATTGCTGTACTCTGCTGCACATGTAAGTGCAAGAGATCCTGAAGCACTCACTCATCATGGGAAAGTACCAATGTGTTTCTTCGTTGGTTGATAGAAGAAACATCTTACAAAAACTCTCCAGATTATTGACTTTTTTAAGTTTTTCTAGGAAACGTTTTAGATGAATGCTTATTAGCATTTGTCAGTATGTACTTTTGCAAAGTGTCTCTGTGGTGCAATCAGTTAGTGTGTACGGCTATTAACCAAAAGGTTGGTGGTTCAATCCCACCCAGGGACGTAATTGACCTTGTTATCAGATTTTGGTGATCTTTAAGTAGACAAGTCAAATTTCATACCCCCTGTTATGGTGTAGGGTACCTGGCCTTCTCTGATGTAATCAGAGTTAGATTTGATTCAGTGATTTTATAAAAATATCTAGGAAGCACAATTTAGCAGTGGGTTGCAGAGAAAAAGAAATATGCTGGCAAAAAAATCAAATTGCGTGATTAAACAGCTCTTCATTTTCTGGCTTTATTTTTATGCTAACAAATTTGTTCTCTGAAAAGTGTCCACAAAGCCAAGTCTCTGATTAACACCTTTGTAGGGATGGTTTTTCACCTATTACTAAATTAAACTTGCTTCATTGGAAAGGCAGCAAGATGTATCCTCATTTCAATGTCTACTGAAATAATACAGGTTGACACCAGGAAACATTAACGCCACTGCATCCTTGCTGCTTTCTCATGTGGAAGTCTGTTTAATGTGAAAACAAGGTGATATCTAATTAGCACACAGGTAAGGAATTAAGAAAATCTTTATTTAAGGGTGAAGATGTTTCTCACAAAATTATTGACCCAATGCATCATTGAAATTCAAGCTGGAAAGATGATTTTAATATATCACTTGTACATTTTGTATTGCTCTTCTGGTGACAATGTAGTTTGTTTTTGTCAATTACCATTTTAATAATAGGGTAAAGAAAATGAAGTGGATTTTTGAAAGAAAACAATAATGTCAATATACTATTAAAACAAATTAAAATGGTAAAAGTTATTGTACTTTAAGTAAAAATAAAAGAGCCAAAATATCAATCCCAGTTTTGGATTACTTTAATTAACAAAAAAAAATGCATATAGCAGAGGATAGTTTCAATCTGCTTACCTCTGGGTTATGGGCCCAGCATGCTTCCATTGCAGTACTCTGCTGCACATGTAAGTGCAAGAGATCCTGAAGCACTCACTCATCATGGGAAAGTACCAATGTGTTTCTTCGTTGGTTGATGGAAGAAACATCTTACAAAAACTCTCCAGATTATTGACTTTTTAAAGTTTTTCTAGGAAACGTTATAGATGAATGCTTATTAGCCTTTGTCAGTATGACCTTTTGCAAAGTGTCTCTGTGGCGCAATCAGTTAGTGTGTACGGCTATTAACCAAAAGGTTGGTGGTTCAATCCCACCCAGGGACCTAATTGACCTTGTTATCAGATTTTGGTGATCTTTAAGTAGACAAGTCAAATTTCATACCCCCTCTTATGGTGTAGGGTACCTGGCCTTCTCTGATGTAATCAGAGTTAGATTTGATTCAGTGATTTTATAAAAACATCTAGGAAGCACAATTTAGCAGTGGGTTGCAGAGAAAAAGAAATATGCTGGCAAAAAAATCAAATTGCGTGATTAAACAGCTCTTTATTTTCTGGCTTTATTTTTATGCTAACAAATTTGTTCTCTGAAAAGTGTCCACAAAGCCAAGTCTCTGATTAACACCTTTGTAGGGATTGTTTTTCACCTATTACTAAATTAAACTTGCTTCATTGGAAAGGCAGCAAGATGCATCCTCATTTCAATGTCTACTGAAATAATACAGGTTGACACCAGGAAACATTAACGCCACTGCATCCTTGCTGCTTTCTCATGTGGAAGTCTGTTTAATGTGAAAACAAGGTGATATCTAATTAGCACACAGGTAAGGAATTACGAAAATCTTTATTTAAGGGTGAAGATGTTTCTCACAAAATTGTTGCCCCAATGCATCATTGAAATTCAAGCTGGAAAGATGATTTAAATATATCACTTGTACATTTTGTATTGCTCTTCTGGTGACAATGTAGTTTTTTTGTCAATTACCATTTTAATAACAGGGTAAAGAAAATTAAGTGGATTTTTGAAAGAAAACTATACTGTCAATATACTATTAAAACAAATTAAAATGGTAAAAGTTATTGTACTTTAAGTAAAAATAAAAGAGCAAAAATATCAATCCCAGTTTTGATTACTTAAATTAACAAAAAAAATGCATATAGCAAAGGATAGTTTCAATCTGCCTACCTCTGGGTTATGGGTCCAGCATGCTTCCATTGCAGTACTCTGCTGCCCATGTAAGTGCAAGAGATCCTGAAGCACTCACTCATCATGGGAAAGTACCAATGTGTTTATTCGTTGGTTGATGGAAGAAATATCTTACAAAAACTCTCCAGATTATTGATTTTTTAATGTTTTCTAGGAAACGTTCTAGATGTATGCTTATTAGCCTTTGTCAGTATGTACTTTTTGCAAAGTGTCTCTGTGGCGCAATCGGTTAGTGTGTTTGGCTATTAACCAAAAGGTTGGTGGTTCAATCCCACCCAGGGACGTAATTAACCTTGTGATCAGATTTTGGTGATATTTAAGTAGACAAGTCAAAATTTCAAACCTCCTCTTATGGTGTAGGGTACATGGCCTTCTCTGATGTAATCAGAGTTAGATTTGATTCAGTGATTTTATAAAAAACAGCTAGGAAGCACAATTTAGCAGTGGGTTGCAGAGAAAAAAAATATGCTGGCAGAAAAATCCAATCGAGTGATTAAACAGCTCTTCATTTTCTGGCTTTATTTTTATGCTAACAAATTTGTTCTCTGAAAAGTGTCCACAAAGCCAAGTCTCTGATTAACACCTTTGTAAGGATGGTTTTTCACCTATTACTAAATTAAACTTGCTTCATTGGAAAGGCAGCAAGATGCATCCTCATTTCAATGTCTACTGAAATAATACAAGTTGACACCAGGAAATATTAACGCCACTGCATCCTTGCTGCTTTCTCATGTGGAAGTCTGTTTAATGTGAAAACAAGGTGATATCTAATTAGCACACAGGTAAGGAATTAAGAAAATCTTTATTTAAGGGTGAAGATGTTTCTCACAAAATTGTTGACCCAATGCATCATTGAAATTCAAGCTGGAAAGATGATTTTAATATATCACTTGTACATTTTGTATTGCTCTTCTGGTGACAATGTAGTTTGTTTTTGTCAATTACCATTTTAATAATAGGGTAAAGAAAATGAAGTGGATTTTTGAAAGAAAACAATAATGTCAATATACTATTAAAACAAATTAAAATGGTAAAAGTTATTATACTTTAAGTAAAAATAAAAGAGACAAAATATCAATCCCAGTTTTGGATTACTTTAATTAACAAAAAAAAAATGCATATAGCAGAGGATAGTTTCAATCTGCTTACCTCTGGGTTATGGGCCCAGCATGCTTCCATTGCAGTACTCTGCTGCACATGTAAGTTCAAGAGATCCTGAAGCACTCACTCATCATGGGAAAGTACCAATGTGTTTCTTCGTTGGTTGATGGAAGAAACATCTTACAAAAACTCTCCAGATTATTGACTTTTTAAAGTTTTTCTAGGAAACGTTTTAGATGAATGCTTATTAGCCTTTGTCAGTATGGACTTTTGCAAGGTGTTTCTGTGGCGCAATCAGTTAGTATGTACGGCTATTAACCAAAAGGTTGGTGGTTCAATCCCACCCAGGGACCTAATTGACCTTGTTATCAGATTTTGGTGATCTTTAAGTAGACAAGTCAAAATTTCAAACCCCCTGTTATGGTGTAGGGTACCTGGCCTTCTCTGATGTAATCAGAGTTAGATTTGATTCAGTGATTTTATAAAAACAGCTAGGAAGCACAATTTAGCAGTGGGTTGCAGAGAAAAAAAATATGCTGGCAGAAAAATCCAATTGAGTGATTAAACAGCTCTTTATTTTCTGGCTTTATTTTTATGCTAACAAATTTGTTCTCTGAAAAGTGTCCACAAAGCCAAGTCTCTGATTAACACCTTTGTAAGGATGGTTTTTCACCTATTACTAAATTAAACTTGCTTCATTGGAAAGGCAGCAAGATGCATCCTCATTTCAATGTCTACTGAAATAATACAGGTTGACACCAGGAAACATTAACGCCACTGCATCCTTGCTGCTTTCTCATGTGGAAGTCTGTTTAATGTGAAAACAAGGTGATATCTAATTAGCACACAGGTAAGGAATTAAGAAAATCTTTATTTAAGGGTGAAGATGTTTCTCACAAAATCGTTGCCCCAATGCATCATTGAAATTCAAGCTGGAAAGATGATTTTAATATATCACTTGTACATTTTGTATTGCTCTTCTGGTGACAATGTAGTTTGTTTTTGTCAATTACCATTTTAATAATAGGGTAAAGAAAATGAAGTGGATTTTTGAAAGAAAACAATACTGTCAATATACTATTAAAACAAATTAAAATGGTAAAAGTTATTGTACTTTAAGTAAAAATAAAAGAGCCAAAATATCAATCCCAGTTTTGGATTACTTTAATTAACAAACAAAAAAATGCATATAGGAGAGGATAGTTTCAATCTGCCTACCTCTGGGTTATGGGCCCAGCATGCTTCCATTGCTGTACTCTGCTGCACATGTAAGTGCAAGAGATCCTGAAGCACTCACTCATCATGGGAAAGTACCAATGTGTTTCTTCGTTGGTTGATAGAAGAAACATCTTACAAAAACTCTCCAGATTATTGACTTTTTTAAGTTTTTCTAGGAAACGTTTTAGATGAATGCTTATTAGCCTTTGTCAGTATGTACTTTTGCATAGTGTCTCTGTGGCGCAATCAGTTAGTGTGTACGGCTATTAACCAAAAGGTTGGTGGTTCAATCCCACCCAGGGACGTAATTGACCTTGTTATCAGATTTTGGTGATCTTTAAGTAGACAAGTCAAATTTCATACCCCCTGTTATGGTGTAGGGTACCTGGCCTTCTCTGATGTAATCAGAGTTAGATTTGATTCAGTGATTTTATAAAAACATCTAGGAAGCACAATTTAGCAGTGGGTTGCAGAGAAAAAGAAATATGCTGGCAAAAAAATCAAATTGCGTGATTAAACAGCTCTTCATTTTCTGGCTTTATTTTTATGCTAACAAATTTGTTCTCTGAAAAGTGTCCACAAAGCCAAGTCTCTGATTAACACCTTTGTAGGGATGGTTTTTCACCTATTACTAAATTAAACTTGCTTCATTGGAAAGGCAGCAAGATGTATCCTCATTTCAATGTCTACTGAAATAATACAGGTTGACACCAGGAAACATTAACGCCACTGCATCCTTGCTGCTTTCTCATGTGGAAGTCTGTTTAATGTTAAAACAAGGTGATATCTAATTAGCACACAGGTAAGGAATTAAGAAAATCTTTATTTAAGGGTGAAGATGTTTCTCACAAAATTGTTGACCCAATGCATCATTGAAATTCAAGCTGGAAAGATGATTTTAATATATCACTTGTACATTTTGTATTGCTCTTCTGGTGACAATGTAGTTTGTTTTTGTCAATTACCATTTTAATAATAGGGTAAAGAAAATGAAGTGGATTTTTGAAAGAAAACAATACTGTCAATATACTATTAAAACAAATTAAAATGGTAAAAGTTATTGTACTTTAAGTAAAAATAAAAGAGACAAAATATCAATCCCAGTTTTGGATTACTTTAATTAACAAAAAAAATGCATATAGCAGAGGATAGTTTCAATCTGCCTACCTCTGGGTTATGGGCCCAGCATGCTTCCATTGCAGTACTCTGCTGCACATGTAAGTGCAAGAGATCCTGAAGCACTCACTCATCATGGGAAAGTACCAATGTGTTTCTTCGTTGGTTGATGGAAGAAACATCTTACAAAAACTCTCCAGATTATTGACTTTTTAAACTTTTTCTAGGAAACGTTTTAGATGAATGCTTATTAGCCTTTGTCAGTATGGACTTTTGCAAAGTGTCTCTGTGGTGCAATCGGTTAGTGTGTTTGGCTATTAACCAAAAGGTTGGTGGTTCAATCCCACCCAGGGACGTAATTAACCTTGTGATCAGATTTTGGTGATCTTTAAGTAGACAAGTCAAAATTTCAAACCCCCTGTTATGGTGTAGGGTACCTGGCCTTCTCTGATGTAATCAAAGTTAGATTTGATTCAGTGATTTTATAAAAACAGTTAGGAAGCACAATTTAGCAGTGGGTTGCAGAGAAAAAAAATATGCTGGCAGAAAAATCCAATTGAGTGATTAAACAGCTCTTTATTTTCTGGCTTTATTTTTATGCTAACAAATTTGTTCTCTGAAAAGTGTCCACAAAGCCAAGTCTCTGATTAACACCTTTGTAAGGATGGTTTTTCACCTATTACTAAATTAAACTTGCTTCATTGGAAAGGCAGCAAGATGCATCCTCATTTCAATGTCTACTGAAATAATACAAGTTGACACCAGGAAACATTAACGCCACTGCATCCTTGCTGCTTTCTCATGTGGAAGTCTGTTTAATATGAAAACAAGGTGATATCTAATTAGCACACAGGTAAGGAATTAAGAAAATCTTTATTTAAGGGTGAAGATGTTTCTCACAAAATCGTTGCCCCAATGCATCATTGAAATTCAAGCTGGAAAGATGATTTTAATATATCACTTGTACATTTTGTATTGCTCTTCTGGTGACAATGTAGTTTGTTTTTGTCAATTACCATATTAATAATAGGGTAAAGAAAATGAAGTGGATTTTTGAAAGAAAACAATACTGTCAATATACTATTAAAACAAATTAAAATGGTAAAAGTTATTGTACTTTAAGTAAAAATAAAAGAGACAAAATATCAATCCCAGTTTTGGATTACTTTAATTAACAAAAAAAATGCATATAGCAGAGGATAGTTTCAATCTGCCTACCTCTGGGTTATGGGCCCAGCATGCTTCCATTGCAGTACTCTGCTGCACATGTAAGTGCAAGAGATCCTGAAGCACTCACTCATCATGGGAAAGTACCAATGTGTTTCTTCGTTGGTTGATGGAAGAAACATCTTACAAAAACTCTCCAGATTATTGACTTTTTAAAGTTTTTCTAGGAAACGTTTTAGATGAATGCTTATTAGCCTTTGTCAGTATGGACTTTTGCAAAGTGTCTCTGTGGCGCAATCGGTTAGTGTGTTTGGCTATTAACCAAAAGGTTGGTGGTTCAATCCCACCCAGGGACGTAATTAACCTTGTGATCAGATTTTGGTGATATTTAAGTAGACAAGTCAAAATTTCAAACCTCCTCTTATGGTGTAGGGTACATGGCCTTCTCTGATGTAATCAGAGTTAGATTTGATTCAGTGATTTTATAAAAAACAGCTAGGAAGCACAATTTAGCAGTGGGTTGCAGAGAAAAAAAATATGCTGGCAGAAAAATCCAATCGAGTGATTAAACAGCTCTTCATTTTCTGGCTTTATTTTTATGCTAACAAATTTGTTCTCTGAAAAGTGTCCACAAAGCCAAGTCTCTGATTAACACCTTTGTAAGGATGGTTTTTCACCTATTACTAAATTAAACTTGCTTCATTGGAAAGGCAGCAAGATGCATCCTCATTTCAATGTCTACTGAAATAATACAAGTTGACACCAGGAAACATTAACGCCACTGCATCCTTGCTGCTTTCTCATGTGGAAGTCTGTTTAATGTGAAAACAAGGTGATATCTAATTAGCACACAGGTAAGGAATTAAGAAAATCTTTATTTAAGGGTGAAGATGTTTCTCACAAAATTGTTGACCCAATGCAACATTGAAATTCAAGCTGGAAAGATGATTTTAATATATCACTTGTACATTTTGTATTGCTCTTCTGGTGACAATGTAGTTTGTTTTTGTCAATTACCATTTTAATAATAGGGTAAAGAAAATGAAGTGGATTTTTGAAAGAAAACAATACTGTCAATATACTATTAAAACAAATTAAAATGGTAAAAGTTATAGTACTTTAAGTAAAAATAAAAGAGACAAAATATCAATCCCAGTTTTGGATTACTTTAATTAACAAAAAAAAATGCATATAGCAGAGGATAGTTTCAATCTGCCTACATCTGGGTTATGGGCCCAGCATGCTTCCATTGCAGTACTCTGCTGCACATGTAAGTTCAAGAGATCCTGAAGCACTCACTCATCATGGGAAAGTACCAATGTGTTTCTTCGTTGGTTGATGGAAGAAACATCTTACAAAAACTCTCCAGATTATTGACTTTTTTAAGTTTTTCTAGGAAACGTTTTAGATGAATGCTTATTAGCCTTTGTCAGTATGTACTTTTGCAAAGTGTCTCTGTGGCGCAATCAGTTAGTGTGTACGGCTATTAACCAAAAGGTTGGTGGTTCAATCCCACCCAGGGACGTAATTGACCTTGTTATCAGATTTTGGTGATCTTTAAGTAGACAAGTCAAATTTCATACCCCCTGTTATGGTGTAGGGTACCTGGCCTTCTCTGATGTAATCAGAGTTAGATTTGATTCAGTGATTTTATAAAAACATCTAGGAAGCACAATTTAGCAGTGGGTTGCAGAGAAAAAGAAATATGCTGGCAAAAAAATCAAATTGCGTGATTAAACAGCTCTTCATTTTCTGGCTTTATTTTTATGCTAACAAATTTGTTCTCTGAAAAGTGTCCACAAAGCCAAGTCTCTGATTAACACCTTTGTAGGGATGGTTTTTCACCTATTACTAAATTAAACTTGCTTCATTGGAAAGGCAGCAAGATGTATCCTCATTTCAATGTCTACTGAAATAATACAGGTTGACACCAGGAAACATTAACGCCACTGCATCCTTGCTGCTTTCTCATGTGGAAGTCTGTTTAATGTGAAAACAAGGTGATATCTAATTAGCACACAGGTAAGGAATTAAGAAAATCTTTAAGGGTGAAGATGTTTCTCACAAAATTATTGACCCAATGCATCATTGAAATTCAAGCTGGAAAGATGATTTTAATATATCACTTGTACATTTTGTATTGCTCTTCTGGTGACAATGTAGTTTGTTTTTGTCAATTACCATTTTAATAATAGGGTAAAGAAAATGAAGTGGATTTTTGAAAGAAAACAATACTGTCAATATACTATTAAAACAAATTAAAATGGTAAAAGTTATTGTACTTTAAGTAAAAATAAAAGAGACAAAATATCAATCCCAGTTTTGGATTACTTTAATTAACAAAAAAAATGCATATAGCAGAGGATAGTTTCAATCTGCCTACCTCTGGGTTATGGGCCCAGCATGCTTCCATTGCAGTACTCTGCTGCACATGTAAGTGCAAGAGATCCTGAAGCACTCACTCATCATGGGAAAGTACCAATGTGTTTCTTCGTTGGTTGATGGAAGAAACATCTTACAAAAACTCTCCAGATTATTGACTTTTTAAACTTTTTCTAGGAAACGTTTTAGATGAATGCTTATTAGCCTTTGTCAGTATGGACTTTTGCAAAGTGTCTCTGTGGCGCAATCGGTTAGTGTGTTTGGCTATTAACCAAAAGGTTGGTGGTTCAATCCCACCCAGGGACGTAATTAACCTTGTGATCAGATTTTGGTGATCTTTAAGTAGACAAGTCAAAATTTCAAACCCCCTGTTATGGTGTAGGGTACCTGGCCTTCTCTGATGTAATCAGAGTTAGATTTGATTCAGTGATTTTATAAAAACAGCTAGGAAGCACAATTTAGCAGTGGGTTGCAGAGAAAAAAAATATGCTGGCAGAAAAATCCAATTGAGTGATTAAACAGCTCTTTATTTTCTGGCTTTATTTTTATGCTAACAAATTTGTTCTCTGAAAAGTGTCCACAAAGCCAAGTCTCTGATTAACACCTTTGTAAGGATGGTTTTTCACCTATTACTAAATTAAACTTGCTTCATTGGAAAGGCAGCAAGATGCATCCTCATTTCAATGTCTACTGAAATAATACAAGTTGACACCAGGAAACATTAACGCCACTGCATCCTTGCTGCTTTCTCATGTGGAAGTCTGTTTAATATGAAAACAAGGTGATATCTAATTAGCACACAGGTAAGGAATTAAGAAAATCTTTATTTAAGGGTGAAGATGTTTCTCACAAAATTGTTGACCCAATGCATCATTGAAATTCAAGCAGGAAAGATGATTTTAATATATCACTTGTACATTTTGTATTGCTCTTCTGGTGACAATGTAGTTTGTTTTTGTCAATTACCATTTTAATAATAGGGTAAAGAAAATGAAGTGGATTTTTGAAAGAAAACAATAATGTCAATATACTATTAAAACAAATTAAAATGGTAAAAGTTATTATACTTTAAGTAAAAATAAAAGAGACAAAATATCAATCCCAGTTTTGGATTACTTTAATTAACAAAAAAAAAATGCATATAGCAGAGGATAGTTTCAATCTGCTTACCTCTGGGTTATGGGCCCAGCATGCTTCCATTGCAATACTCTGCTGCACATGTAAGTTCAAGAGATCCTGAAGCACTCACTCATCATGGGAAAGTACCAATGTGTTTCTTCGTTGGTTGATGGAAGAAACATCTTACAAAAACTCTCCAGATTATTGACTTTTTAAAGTTTTTCTAGGAAACGTTTTAGATGAATGCTTATTAGCCTTTGTCAGTATGGACTTTTGCAAGGTGTTTCTGTGGCGCAATCAGTTAGTATGTACGGCTATTAACCAAAAGGTTGGTGGTTCAATCCCACCCAGGGACCTAATTGACCTTGTTATCAGATTTTGGTGATCTTTAAGTAGACAAGTCAAAATTTCAAACCCCCTGTTATGGTGTAGGGTACCTGGCCTTCTCTGATGTAATCAGAGTTAGATTTGATTCAGTGATTTTATAAAAACAGCTAGGAAGCACAATTTAGCAGTGGGTTGCAGAGAAAAAAAATATGCTGGCAGAAAAATCCAATTGAGTGATTAAACAGCTCTTTATTTTCTGGCTTTATTTTTATGCTAACAAATTTGTTCTCTGAAAAGTGTCCACAAAGCCAAGTCTCTGATTAACACCTTTGTAAGGATGGTTTTTCACCTATTACTAAATTAAACTTGCTTCATTGGAAAGGCAGCAAGATGCATCCTCATTTCAATGTCTACTGAAATAATACAGGTTGACACCAGGAAACATTAACGCCACTGCATCCTTGCTGCTTTCTCATGTGGAAGTCTGTTTAATGTGAAAACAAGGTGATATCTAATTAGCACACAGGTAAGGAATTAAGAAAATCTTTATTTAAGGGTGAAGATGTTTCTCACAAAATCGTTGCCCCAATGCATCATTGAAATTCAAGCTGGAAAGATGATTTTAATATATCACTTGTACATTTTGTATTGCTCTTCTGGTGACAATGTAGTTTGTTTTTGTCAATTACCATTTTAATAATAGGGTAAAGAAAATTAAGTGGATTTTTGAAAGAAAACAATACTGTCAATATACTATTAAAACAAATTAAAATGGTAAAAGTTATTGTACTTTAAGTAAAAATAAAAGAGCCAAAATATCAATCCCAGTTTTGGATTACTTTAATTAACAAACAAAAAAATGCATATAGGAGAGGATAGTTTCAATCTGCCTACCTCTGGGTTATGGGCCCAGCATGCTTCCATTGCTGTACTCTGCTGCACATGTAAGTGCAAGAGATCCTGAAGCACTCACTCATCATGGGAAAGTACCAATGTGTTTCTTCGTTGGTTGATAGAAGAAACATCTTACAAAAACTCTCCAGATTATTGACTTTTTTAAGTTTTTCTAGGAAACGTTTTAGATGAATGCTTATTAGCCTTTGTCAGTATGTACTTTTGCAAAGTGTCTCTGTGGCGCAATCAGTTAGTGTGTACGGCTATTAACCAAAAGGTTGGTGGTTCAATCCCACCCAGGGACGTAATTGACCTTGTTATCAGATTTTGGTGATCTTTAAGTAGACAAGTCAAATTTCATACCCCCTGTTATGGTGTAGGGTACCTGGCCTTCTCTGATGTAATCAGAGTTAGATTTGATTCAGTGATTTTATAAAAACATCTAGGAAGCACAATTTAGCAGTGGGTTGCAGAGAAAAAGAAATATGCTGGCAAAAAAATCAAATTGCGTGATTAAACAGCTCTTCATTTTCTGGCTTTATTTTTATGCTAACAAATTTGTTCTCTGAAAAGTGTCCACAAAGCCAAGTCTCTGATTAACACCTTTGTAGGGATGGTTTTTCACCTATTACTAAATTAAACTTGCTTCATTGGAAAGGCAGCAAGATGTATCCTCATTTCAATGTCTACTGAAATAATACAGGTTGACACCAGGAAACATTAACGCCACTGCATCCTTGCTGCTTTCTCATGTGGAAGTCTGTTTAATGTTAAAACAAGGTGATATCTAATTAGCACACAGGTAAGGAATTAAGAAAATCTTTATTTAAGGGTGAAGATGTTTCTCACAAAATTGTTGACCCAATGCATCATTGAAATTCAAGCTGGAAAGATGATTTTAATATATCACTTGTACATTTTGTATTGCTCTTCTGGTGACAATGTAGTTTGTTTTTGTCAATTACCATTTTAATAATAGGGTAAAGAAAATGAAGTGGATTTTTGAAAGAAAACAATACTGTCAATATACTATTAAAACAAATTAAAATGGTAAAAGTTATTGTACTTTAAGTAAAAATAAAAGAGACAAAATATCAATCCCAGTTTTGGATTACTTTAATTAACAAAAAAAATGCATATAGCAGAGGATAGTTTCAATCTGCCTACCTCTGGGTTATGGGCCCAGCATGCTTCCATTGCAGTACTCTGCTGCACATGTAAGTGCAAGAGATCCTGAAGCACTCACTCATCATGGGAAAGTACCAATGTGTTTCTTCGTTGGTTGATGGAAGAAACATCTTACAAAAACTCTCCAGATTATTGACTTTTTAAACTTTTTCTAGGAAACGTTTTAGATGAATGCTTATTAGCCTTTGTCAGTATGGACTTTTGCAAAGTGTCTCTGTGGCGCAATCGGTTAGTGTGTTTGGCTATTAACCAAAAGGTTGGTGGTTCAATCCCACCCAGGGACGTAATTAACCTTGTGATCAGATTTTGGTGATCTTTAAGTAGACAAGTCAAAATTTCAAACCCCCTGTTATGGTGTAGGGTACCTGGCCTTCTCTGATGTAATCAGAGTTAGATTTGATTCAGTGATTTTATAAAAACAGTTAGGAAGCACAATTTAGCAGTGGGTTGCAGAGAAAAAAAATATGCTGGCAGAAAAATCCAATTGAGTGATTAAACAGCTCTTTATTTTCTGGCTTTATTTTTATGCTAACAAATTTGTTCTCTGAAAAGTGTCCACAAAGCCAAGTCTCTGATTAACACCTTTGTAAGGATGGTTTTTCACCTATTACTAAATTAAACTTGCTTCATTGGAAAGGCAGCAAGATGCATCCTAATTTCAATGTCTACTGAAATAATACAAGTTGACACCAGGAAACATTAACGCCACTGCATCCTTGCTGCTTTCTCATGTGGAAGTCTGTTTAATATGAAAACAAGGTGATATCTAATTAGCACACAGGTAAGGAATTAAGAAAATCTTTATTTAAGGGTGAAGATGTTTCTCACAAAATCGTTGCCCCAATGCATCATTGAAATTCAAGCTGGAAAGATGATTTTAATATATCACTTGTACATTTTGTATTGCTCTTCTGGTGACAATGTAGTTTGTTTTTGTCAATTACCATATTAATAATAGGGTAAAGAAAATGAAGTGGATTTTTGAAAGAAAACAATACTGTCAATATACTATTAAAACAAATTAAAATGGTAAAAGTTATTGTACTTTAAGTAAAAATAAAAGAGACAAAATATCAATCCCAGTTTTGGATTACTTTAATTAACAAAAAAATTCATATAGCAGAGGATAGTTTCAATCTGCCTACCTCTGGGTTATGGGCCCAGCATGCTTCCATTGCAGTACTCTGCTGCACATGTAAGTGCAAGAGATCCTGAAGCACTCACTCATCATGGGAAAGTACCAATGTGTTTCTTCGTTGGTTGATGGAAGAAACATCTTACAAAAACTCTCCAGATTATTGACTTTTTAAAGTTTTTCTAGGAAACGTTTTAGATGAATGCTTATTAGCCTTTGTCAGTATGGACTTTTGCAAAGTGTCTCTGTGGCGCAATCGGTTAGTGTGTTTGGCTATTAACCAAAAGGTTGGTGGTTCAATCCCACCCAGGGACGTAATTAACCTTGTGATCAGATTTTGGTGATATTTAAGTAGACAAGTCAAAATTTCAAACCTCCTCTTATGGTGTAGGGTACATGGCCTTCTCTGATGTAATCAGAGTTAGATTTGATTCAGTGATTTTATAAAAAACAGCTAGGAAGCACAATTTAGCAGTGGGTTGCAGAGAAAAAAAATATGCTGGCAGAAAAATCCAATCGAGTGATTAAACAGCTCTTCATTTTCTGGCTTTATTTTTATGCTAACAAATTTGTTCTCTGAAAAGTGTCCACAAAGCCAAGTCTCTGATTAACACCTTTGTAAGGATGGTTTTTCACCTATTACTAAATTAAACTTGCTTCATTGGAAAGGCAGCAAGATGCATCCTCATTTCAATGTCTACTGAAATAATACAAGTTGACACCAGGAAACATTAACGCCACTGCATCCTTGCTGCTTTCTCATGTGGAAGTCTGTTTAATGTGAAAACAAGGTGATATCTAATTAGCACACAGGTAAGGAATTAAGAAAATCTTTATTTAAGGGTGAAGATGTTTCTCACAAAATTGTTGACCCAATGCAACATTGAAATTCAAGCTGGAAAGATGATTTTAATATATCACTTGTACATTTTGTATTGCTCTTCTGGTGACAATGTAGTTTGTTTTTGTCAATTACCATTTTAATAATAGGGTAAAGAAAATGAAGTGGATTTTTGAAAGAAAACAATACTGTCAATATACTATTAAAACAAATTAAAATGGTAAAAGTTATAGTACTTTAAGTAAAAATAAAAGAGACAAAATATCAATCCCAGTTTTGGATTACTTTAATTAACAAAAAAAAATGCATATAGCAGAGGATAGTTTCAATCTGCCTACCTCTGGGTTATGGGCCCAGCATGCTTCCATTGCAGTACTCTGCTGCACATGTAAGTTCAAGAGATCCTGAAGCACTCACTCATCATGGGAAAGTACCAATGTGTTTCTTCGTTGGTTGATGGAAGAAACATCTTACAAAAACTCTCCAGATTATTGACTTTTTTAAGTTTTTCTAGGAAACGTTTTAGATGAATGCTTATTAGCCTTTGTCAGTATGTACTTTTGCAAAGTGTCTCTGTGGCGCAATCAGTTAGTGTGTACGGCTATTAACCAAAAGGTTGGTGGTTCAATCCCACCCAGGGACGTAATTGACCTTGTTATCAGATTTTGGTGATCTTTAAGTAGACAAGTCAAATTTCATACCCCCTGTTATGGTGTAGGGTACCTGGCCTTCTCTGATGTAATCAGAGTTAGATTTGATTCAGTGATTTTATAAAAACATCTAGGAAGCACAATTTAGCAGTGGGTTGCAGAGAAAAAGAAATATGCTGGCAAAAAAATCAAATTGCGTGATTAAACAGCTCTTCATTTTCTGGCTTTATTTTTATGCTAACAAATTTGTTCTCTGAAAAGTGTCCACAAAGCCAAGTCTCTGATTAACACCTTTGTAGGGATGGTTTTTCACCTATTACTAAATTAAACTTGCTTCATTGGAAAGGCAGCAAGATGTATCCTCATTTCAATGTCTACTGAAATAATACAGGTTGACACCAGGAAACATTAACGCCACTGCATCCTTGCTGCTTTCTCATGTGGAAGTCTGTTTAATGTTAAAACAAGGTGATATCTAATTAGCACACAGGTAAGGAATTAAGAAAATCTTTATTTAAGGGTGAAGATGTTTCTCACAAAATTGTTGACCCAATGCATCATTGAAATTCAAGCTGGAAAGATGATTTTAATATATCACTTGTACATTTTGTATTGCTCTTCTGGTGACAATGTAGCTTGTTTTTGTCAATTACCATTTTAATAATAGGGTAAAGAAAATGAAGTGGATTTTTGAAAGAAAACAATACTGTCAATATACTATTAAAACAAATTAAAATGGTAAAAGTTATTGTACTTTAAGTAAAAATAAAAGAGACAAAATATCAATCCCAGTTTTGGATTACTTTAATTAACAAAAAAAATGCATATAGCAGAGGATAGTTTCAATCTGCCTACCTCTGGGTTATGGGCCCAGCATGCTTCCATTGCAGTACTCTGCTGCACATGTAAGTGCAAGAGATCCTGAAGCACTCACTCATCATGGGAAAGTACCAATGTGTTTCTTCGTTGGTTGATGGAAGAAATATCTTACAAAAACTCTCCAGATTATTGACTTTTTAAACTTTTTCTAGGAAACGTTTTAGATGAATGCTTATTAGCCTTTGTCAGTATGGACTTTTGCAAAGTGTCTCTGTGGCGCAATCGGTTAGTGTGTTTGGCTATTAACCAAAAGGTTGGTGGTTCAATCCCACCCAGGGACGTAATTAACCTTGTGATCAGATTTTGGTGATCTTTAAGTAGACAAGTCAAAATTTCAAACCCCCTGTTATGGTGTAGGGTACCTGGCCTTCTCTGATGTAATCAGAGTTAGATTTGATTCAGTGATTTTATAAAAACAGCTAGGAAGCACAATTTAGCAGTGGGTTGCAGAGAAAAAAAATATGCTGGCAGAAAAATCCAATTGAGTGATTAAACAGCTCTTTATTTTCTGGCTTTATTTTTATGCTAACAAATTTGTTCTCTGAAAAGTGTCCACAAAGCCAAGTCTCTGATTAACACCTTTGTAAGGATGGTTTTTCACCTATTACTAAATTAAACTTGCTTCATTGGAAAGGCAGCAAGATGCATCCTCATTTCAATGTCTACTGAAATAATACAAGTTGACACCAGGAAACATTAACGCCACTGCATCCTTGCTGCTTTCTCATGTGGAAGTCTGTTTAATATGAAAACAAGGTGATATCTAATTAGCACACAGGTAAGGAATTAAGAAAATCTTTATTTAAGGGTGAAGATGTTTCTCACAAAATCGTTGCCCCAATGCATCATTGAAATTCAAGCTGGAGAGATGATTTTAATATATCACTTGTACATTTTGTATTGCTCTTCTGGTGACAATGTAGTTTGTTTTTGTCAATTACCATATTAATAATAGGGTAAAGAAAATGAAGTGGATTTTTGAAAGAAAACAATACTGTCAATATACTATTAAAACAAATTAAAATGGTAAAAGTTATTGTACTTTAAGTAAAAATAAAAGAGACAAAATATCAATCCCAGTTTTGGATTACTTTAATTAACAAAAAAAAATGCATATAGCAGAGGATAGTTTCAATCTGCCTACCTCTGGGTTATGGGCCCAGCATGCTTCCATTGCAGTACTCTGCTGCACATGTAAGTGCAAGAGATCCTGAAGCACTCACTCATCATGGGAAAGTACCAATGTGTTTCTTCGTTGGTTGATGGAAGAAACATCTTACAAAAACTCTCCAGATTATTGACTTTTTAAAGTTTTTCTAGGAAACGTTTTAGATGAATGCTTATTAGCCTTTGTCAGTATGGACTTTTGCAAAGTGTCTCTGTGGCGCAATCGGTTAGTGTGTTTGGCTATTAACCAAAAGGTTGGTGGTTCAATCCCACCCAGGGACGTAATTAACCTTGTGATCAGATTTTGGTGATATTTAAGTAGACAAGTCAAAATTTCAAACCTCCTCTTATGGTGTAGGGTACATGGCCTTCTCTGATGTAATCAGAGTTAGATTTGATTCAGTGATTTTATAAAAAACAGCTAGGAAGCACAATTTAGCAGTGGGTTGCAGAGAAAAAAAATATGCTGGCAGAAAAATCCAATCGAGTGATTAAACAGCTCTTCATTTTCTGGCTTTATTTTTATGCTAACAAATTTGTTCTCTGAAAAGTGTCCACAAAGCCAAGTCTCTGATTAACACCTTTGTAAGGATGGTTTTTCACCTATTACTAAATTAAACTTGCTTCATTGGAAAGGCAGCAAGATGCATCCTCATTTCAATGTCTACTGAAATAATACAAGTTGACACCAGGAAACATTAACGCCACTGCATCCTTGCTGCTTTCTCATGTGGAAGTCTGTTTAATGTGAAAACAAGGTGATATCTAATTAGCACACAGGTAAGGAATTAAGAAAATCTTTATTTAAGGGTGAAGATGTTTCTCACAAAATTGTTGACCCAATGCAACATTGAAATTCAAGCTGGAAAGATGATTTTAATATATCACTTGTACATTTTGTATTGCTCTTCTGGTGACAATGTAGTTTGTTTTTGTCAATTACCATTTTAATAATAGGGTAAAGAAAATGAAGTGGATTTTTGAAAGAAAACAATACTGTCAATATACTATTAAAACAAATTAAAATGGTAAAAGTTATAGTACTTTAAGTAAAAATAAAAGAGACAAAATATCAATCCCAGTTTTGGATTACTTTAATTAACAAAAAAAAAATGCATATAGCAGAGGATAGTTTCAATCTGCCTACCTCTGGGTTATGGGCCCAGCATGCTTCCATTGCAGTACTCTGCTGCACATGTAAGTTCAAGAGATCCTGAAGCACTCACTCATCATGGGAAAGTACCAATGTGTTTCTTCGTTGGTTGATGGAAGAAACATCTTACAAAAACTCTCCAGATTATTGACTTTTTTAAGTTTTTCTAGGAAACGTTTTAGATGAATGCTTATTAGCATTTGTCAGTATGTACTTTTAGCAAAGTGTCTCTGTGGCGCAATCAGTTAGTGTGTACGGCTATTAACCAAAAGGTTGGTGGTTCAATCCCACCCAGGGACGTAATTGACCTTGTTATCAGATTTTGGTGATCTTTAAGTAGACAAGTCAAATTTCATACCCCCTGTTATGGTGTAGGGTACCTGGCCTTCTCTGATGTAATCAGAGTTAGATTTGATTCAGTGATTTTATAAAAACATCTAGGAAGCACAATTTAGCAGTGGGTTGCAGAGAAAAAGAAATATGCTGGCAAAAAAACCAAATTGCGTGATTAAACAGCTCTTCATTTTCTGGCTTTATTTTTATGCTAACAAATTTGTTCTCTGAAAAGTGTCCACAAAGCCAAGTCTCTGATTAACACCTTTGTAGGGATGGTTTTTCACCTATTACTAAATTAAACTTGCTTCATTGGAAAGGCAGCAAGATGTATCCTCATTTCAATGTCTACTGAAATAATACAGGTTGACACCAGGAAACATTAACGCCACTGCATCTTTGCTGCTTTCTAATGTGGAAGTCTGTTTAATGTGAAAACAAGGTGATATCTAATTAGCACACAGGTAAGGAATTAAGAAAATCTTTATTTAAGGGTGAAGATGTTTCTCACAAAATCGTTGCCCCAATGCATCATTGAAATTCAAGCTGGAAAGATGATTTTAATATATCACTTGTACATTTTGTATTGCTCTTCTGGTGACAATGTAGTTTGTTTTTGTCAATTACCATTTTAATAATAGGGTAAAGAAAATGAAGTGGATTTTTGAAAGAAAACAATACTGTCAATATACTATTAAAACAAATTAAAATGGTAAAAGTTATAGTACTTTAAGTAAAAATAAAAGAGACAAAATATCAATCCCAGTTTTGGATTACTTTAATTAACAAAAAAAAAAATGCATATAGCAGAGGATAGTTTCAATCTGCCTACCTCTGGGTTATGGGCCCAGCATGCTTCCATTGCAGTACTCTGCTGCACATGTAAGTTCAAGAGATCCTGAAGCACTCACTCATCATGGGAAAGTACCAATGTGTTTCTTCGTTGGTTGATAGAAGAAACATCTTACAAAAACTCTCCAGATTATTGACTTTTTTAAGTTTTTCTAGGAAACGTTTTAGATGAATGCTTATTAGCATTTGTCAGTATGTACTTTTAGCAAAGTGTCTCTGTGGCGCAATCAGTTAGTGTGTACGGCTATTAACCAAAAGGTTGGTGGTTCAATCCCACCCAGGGACGTAATTGACATTGTTATCAGATTTTGGTGATCTTTAAGTAGACAAGTCAAATTTCATACCCCCTGTTATGGTGTAGGGTACCTGGCCTTCTCTGATGTAATCAGAGTTAGATTTGATTCAGTGATTTTATAAAAACATCTAGGAAGCACAATTTAGCAGTGGGTTGCAGAGAAAAAGAAATATGCTGGCAAAAAAACCAAATTGCGTGATTAAACAGCTCTTCATTTTCTGGCTTTATTTTTATGCTAACAAATTTGTTCTCTGAAAAGTGTCCACAAAGCCAAGTCTCTGATTAACACCTTTGTAGGGATGGTTTTTCACCTATTACTAAATTAAACTTGCTTCATTGGAAAGGCAGCAAGATGTATCCTCATTTCAATGTCTACTGAAATAATACAGGTTGACACCAGGAAACATTAACGCCACTGCATCCTTGCTGCTTTCTCATGTGGAAGTCTGTTTAATGTGAAAACAAGGTGATATCTTATTAGCACACAGGTAAGGAATTAAGAAAATCTTTATTTAAGGGTGAAGATGTTTCTCACAAAATCGTTGCCCCAATGCATCATTGAAATTCAAGCTGGAAAGATGATTTTAATATATCACTTGTACATTTTGTATTGCTCTTCTGGTGACAATGTAGTTTGTTTTTGTCAATTACCATTTTAATAATAGGGTAAAGAAAATGAAGTGGATTTTTGAAAGAAAACAATACTGTCAATATACTATTAAAACAAATTAAAATGGTAAAAGTTATTGTACTTTAAGTAAAAATAAAAGAGACAAAATATCAATCCCAGTTTTGGATTACTTTAATTAACAAAAAAAAATGCATATAGCAGAGGATAGTTTCAATCTGCCTACCTCTGGGTTATGGGCCCAGCATGCTTCCATTGCAGTACTCTGCTGCACATGTAAGTGCAAGAGATCCTGAAGCACTCACTCATCATGGGAAAGTACCAATGTGTTTCTTCGTTGGTTGATGGAAGAAACATCTTACAAAAACTCTCCAGATTATTGACTTTTTAAAGTTTTTCTAGGAAACGTTTTAGATGAATGCTTATTAGCCTTTGTCAGTATGGACTTTTGCAAAGTGTCTCTGTGGCGCAATCAGTTAGTATGTACGGCTATTAACCATAAGGTTGGTGGTTCAATCCCACCCAGGGACCTAATAGACCTTGTTATCAGATTTTGGTGATCTTTAAGTAGACAAGTCAAAATTTCAAACCCCCTGTTATGGTGTAGGGTACCTGGCCTTCTCTGATGTAATCAGAGTTAGATTTGATTCAGTGATTTTATAAAAACATCTAGGAAGCACAATTTAGCAGTGGGTTGCAGAGAAAAAGAAATATGCTGGCAAAAAAATCAAATTGCGTGATTAAACAGCTCTTCATTTTCTGGCTTTATTTTTATGCTAACAAATTTGTTCTCTGAAAAGTGTCCACAAAGCCAAGTCTCTGATTAACACCTTTGTAAGGATGGTTTTTCACCTATTACTAAATTAAACTTGCTTAATTGGAAAGGCAGCAATATGCATCCTCATTTCAATGTCTACTGAAATAATACAGGTTGACACCAGGAAACATTAACGCCACTGCATCCTTGCTGCTTTCTCATGTGGAAGTCTGTTTAATGTGAAAACAAGGTGATATCTAATTAGCACACAGGTAAGGAATTGAGAAAATCTTTATTTAAGGGTGAAGATGTTTCTCACAAAATCGTTGCCCCAATGCATCATTGAAATTCAAGCTGGAAAGATGATTTTAATATATCACTTGTACATTTTGTATTGCTCTTCTGGTGACAATGTAGTTTGTTTTTGTCAATTACCATTTTAATAATAGGGTAAAGAAAATTAAGTGGATTTTTGAAAGAAAACAATACTGTCAATATACTATTAAAACAAATTAAAATGGTAAAAGTTATTGTACTTTAAGTAAAAATAAAAGAGACAAAATATCAATCCCAGTTTTGGATTACTTTAATTAACAAACAAAAAAATGCATATAGCAGAGAATAGTTTCAATCTGCCTACCTCTGGGTTATGGGCCCAGCATGCTTCCATTGCAGTACTCTGCTGCACATGTAAGTGCAAGAGATCCTGAAGCACTCACTCATCATGGGAAAGTACCAATGTGTTTCTTCGTTGGTTGATAGAAGAAACATCTTACAAAAACTCTCCAGATTATTGACTTTTTTAAGTTTTTCTAGGAAACGTTTTAGATGAATGCTTATTAGCATTTGTCAGTATGTACTTTTAGCAAAGTGTCTCTGTGGCGCAATCAGTTAGTGTGTACGGCTATTAACCAAAAGGTTGGTGGTTCAATCCCACCCAGGGACGTAATTGACCTTGTTATCAGATTTTGGTGATCTTTAAGTAGACAAGTCAAATTTCATACCCCCTGTTATGGTGTAGGGTACCTGGCCTTCTCTGATGTAATCAGAGTTAGATTTGATTCAGTGATTTTATAAAAACATCTAGGAAGCACAATTTAGCAGTGGGTTGCAGAGAAAAAGAAATATGCTGGCAAAAAAATCAAATTGCGTGATTAAACAGCTCTTCATTTTCTGGCTTTATTTTTATGCTAACAAATTTGTTCTCTGAAAAGTGTCCACAAAGCCAAGTCTCTGATTAACACCTTTGTAGGGATGGTTTTTCACCTATTACTAAATTAAACTTGCTTCATTGGAAAGGCAGCAAGATGTATCCTCATTTCAATGTCTACTGAAATAATACAGGTTGACACCAGGAAACATTAACGCCACTGCATCCTTGCTGCTTTCTCATGTGGAAGTCTGTTTAATGTGAAAACAAGGTGATATCTAATTAGCACACAGGTAAGGAATTAAGAAAATCTTTATTTAAGGGTGAAGATGTTTCTCACAAAATTATTGACCCAATGCATCATTGAAATTCAAGCTGGAAAGATGATTTTAATATATCACTTGTACATTTTGTATTGCTCTTCTGGTGACAATGTAGTTTGTTTTTGTCAATTACCATTTTAATAATAGGGTAAAGAAAATGAAGTGGATTTTTGAAAGAAAACAATACTGTCAATATACTATTAAAACAAATTAAAATGGTAAAAGTTACTGTACTTTTAGTAAAAATAAAAGAGACAGAATATCAATCCCAGTTTTGGATTACTTTAATTAACAAAAAAAATGCATATAGCAGAGGATAGTTTCAATCTGCCTACCTCTGGGTTATGGGCCAAGCATGCTTCCATTGCAGTACTCTGCTGCACATGTAAGTGCAAGAGATCCTGAAGCACTCACTCATCATGGGAAAGTACCAATGTGTTTCTTCGTTGGTTGATGGAAGAAACATCTTACAAAAACTCTCCAGATTATTGACTTTTTAAAGTGTTTCTAGGAAACGTTTTAGATGAATGCTTATTAGCCTTTGTCAGTATGGACTTTTGCAAAGTGTCTCTATGGCGCAATCAGTTAGTATGTACGGCTATTAACCAAAAGGTTGGTGGTTCAATCCCACCCAGGGACCTAATTGACCTTGTGATCAGATTTTGGTGATCTTTAAGTAGACAAGTCAAAATTTCAAACCCCCTGTTATGGTGTAGGGTACCTGGCCTTCTCTGATGTAATCAGAGTTAGATTTGATTCAGTGATTTTATAAAAACATCTAGGAAGCACAATTTAGCAGTGGGTTGCAGAGAAAAAGAAATATGCTGGCAAAAAAATCAAATTGCGTGATTAAACAGCTCTTTATTTTCTGGCTTTATTTTTATGCTAACAAATTTGTTCTCTGAAAAGTGTCCACAAAGCCAAGTCTCTGAATAACACCTTTGTAAGGATGGTTTTTCACCTATTACTAAATTAAACTTGCTTCATTGGAAAGGCAGCAAGATGCATCCTCATTTCAATGTCTACTGAAATAATACAGGTTGACACCAGGAAACATTAACGCCACTGCATCCTTGCTGCTTTCTCATGTGGAAGTCTGTTTAATGTGAAAACAAGGTGATATCTAATTAGCACACAGGTAAGGAATTAAGAAAATCTTTATTTAAGGGTGAAGATGTTTCTCACAAAATCGTTGCCCCAATGCATCATTGAAATTCAAGCTGGAAAGATGATTTTAATATATCACTTGTACATTTTGTATTGCTCTTCTGGTGACAATGTAGTTTGTTTTTGTCAATTACCATTTTAATAATAGGGTAAAGAAAATGAAGTGGATTTTTGAAAGAAAACAATACTGTCAATATACTATTAAAACAAATTAAAATGGTAAAAGTTATTGTACTTTAAGTAAAAATAAAAGAGCCAAAATATCAATCCCAGTTTTGGATTACTTTAATTAACAAACAAAAAAATGCATATAGCAGAGGATAGTTTCAATCTGCCTACCTCTGGGTTATGGGCCCAGCATGCTTCCATTGCAGTACTCTGCTGCACATGTAAGTGCAAGAGATCCTGAAGCACTCACTCATCATGGGAAAGTACCAATGTGTTTCTTCGTTGGTTGATGGAAGAAACATCTTACAAAAACTCTCCAGATTATTGACTTTTTAAAGTTTTTCTAGGAAACGTTTTAGATGAATGCTTATTAGCCTTTGTCAGTATGAACTTTTGCAAAGTGTCTCTGTGGCGCAATCAGTTAGTATGTACGGCTATTAACCAAAAGGTTGGTGGTTCAATCCCACCCAGGGACCTAATTGACCTTGTTATCAGATTTTGGTGATCTTTAAGTAGACAAGTCAAAATTTCAAACCCCCTGTTATGGTGTAGGGTACTTGGCCTTCTCTGATGTAATCAGAGTTAGATTTGATTTAGTGATTTTATAAAAACAGCTAGGAAGCACAATTTAGCAGTGGGTTGCAGAGAAAAAAAATATGCTGGCAGAAAAATCCAATTGAGTGATTAAACAGCTCTTTATTTTCTGGCTTTATTTTTATGCTAACAAATTTGTTCTCTGAAAAGTGTCCACAAAGCCAAGTCTCTGATTAACACCTTTGTAAGGATGGTTTTTCACCTATTACTAAATTAAACTTGCTTAATTGGAAAGGCAGCAAGATGCATCCTCATTTCAATGTCTACTGAAATAATACAGGTTGACACCAGGAAACATTAACGCCACTGCATCCTTGCTGCTTTCTCATGTGGAAGTCTGTTTAATGTGAAAACAAGGTGATATCTAATTAGCACACAGGTAAGGAATTAAGAAAATCTTTATTTAAGGGTGAAGATGTTTCTCACAAAATCGTTGCCCCAATGCATCATTGAAATTCAAGCTGGAAAGATGATTTTAATATATCACTTGTACATTTTGTATTGCTCTTCTGGTGACAATGTAGTTTGTTTTTGTCAATTACCATTTTAATAATAGGGTAAAGAAAATTAAGTGGATTTTTGAAAGAAAACAATACTGTCAATATACTATTAAAACAAATTAAAATGGTAAAAGTTATTGTACTTTAAGTAAAAATAAAAGAGACAAAATATCAATCCCAGTTTTGGATTACTTTAATTAACAAACAAAAAAATGCATATAGCAGAGAATAGTTTCAATCTGCCTACCTCTGGGTTATGGGCCCAGCATGCTTCCATTGCAGTACTCTGCTGCACATGTAAGTGCAAGAGATCCTGAAGCACTCACTCATCATGGGAAAGTACCAATGTGTTTCTTCGTTGGTTGATAGAAGAAACATCTTACAAAAACTCTCCAGATTATTGACTTTTTTAAGTTTTTCTAGGAAACGTTTTAGATGAATGCTTATTAGCATTTGTCAGTATGTACTTTTAGCAAAGTGTCTCTGTGGCGCAATCAGTTAGTGTGTACGGCTATTAACCAAAAGGTTGGTGGTTCAATCCCACCCAGGGACGTAATTGACCTTGTTATAAAATATAACATATATACAGCTGGGCACTTTATATATGTATAAGCCTCCACCAATTTTACAGTTTAAGCGGGACAGAAGCCCGCCTCCGAGGGGGCGGGGCTTCTCCCTCAGCACTCACCAGAGCCATTTTTTCTCCACAGCACCGCTGAGAGGAAGCTCCCCGGACTCTACCCTGCTTATACCACGTTAGACAAGAGGGTTGAAAAGAGGGGGGGGGGGGGCACATAATTCGCAAATTACATACAGCAGCACTACTGGGCAAACATTAAGTTACTGTTTTATTCCTGGGTTATATAGCGCTGGGGGGTGTGCTGGCATACTCACTCTCTGTCTCTCCAAAGGGCCTTGTGGGGAAATTGTCTTCAGAAAAAGCATTCCCTGTGTGTGAAGTGTGTCGGTACACGTGTGTCGACATGTCTGAGGAAGAAGGCTATATTAGAGAGGAGCGGGAGCAAATGAATGTGGTGTCTCCGCCGACAGCTGATTGGATGGATATGTGGAATGTTTTAAATGCTAGTGTAAACTCATTGCACAAAAGATTAGACAAGGCAGAAGCTTTGGGACAGTCAGGGTTTCAACCCATGCCTGATCCTATGTTGCAGGGACTGTCAGGGTCTCATAAGCGCCCACTATCCCAGATTGTTGACACAGATACCGACACGGATTCTGACTCCAGTGTCGATTACGATGATGCAAAGTTACAGCCAAAATTGGCAAAATCCATTCGATTTATGATTATGGCAATAAAAGATGTTTTGCACATCACAGAGGAACCCCCTGACGCTGACAAGAGGGTACATATGTACAAGGGAAAGAAGCCTGAGGTAACCTTTCCCCCCTCACACGAGCTGAACGAGTTATGTGAAAAAGCTTGGGAATCTCCAGATAAAAGACTGCAGATTTCCAAAAGGATTCTTATGGCGTATCCTTTCCCATCAACGGATAGGTTACGATGGGAATCCTCCCCTAGGGTGGACAAAGCATTAACACGCTTATCCAAGAAGGTAGCCCTCCCGTCCCAGGATACGGCTACCCTCAAAGAGTGTGCTGACCGCAAACAGGAGATTACCCTGAAGTCCAGTTATACACATTCAGGTACCTTACTCAGACCGGCAATTGCGTCGGCCTGGGTGTGTAGTGCTGTAGCGGCATGGACAAATACCTTATCTGAGGGGATGGATAGCCTAGACAAGGATACTATTTTATTGACCCTGGGGCATATAAGAGATGCTGTCCTATATATGTGTGTATGCAAACTACAGGTGGTGCTGCAGGGCCCACACCCTTTTACTTGTCTTGTAGAGCAGCTCTGAAGCTGTTACAGTGCCCAGCTGCTGCAAGAAATCAGCTTGAATGCTTCAGGGGCTTGGGCATGGCCAACATGAGCCCCACACCGAAGGAGGGTGGGGGTGTTTAATGCAAACTTGGGGTTATCCAAGCGCCGCAAAAGGCCGCCATGCCCTGCATGCCCCTTTTCTCTTTTCATATACAGATGAGGGTTCCAGCCAACTTTGGCCCACTGCTTGGATGACATCACCGTATGCAAATCCGTCTGCTGCAGACCTTCCCCCAGGAATGCTTGCAATAGTTGTTGCATATGGTTTAATGTCTGAGGGTGCTTCAGTATTAGGCAGCCTTCCGCCCTCCCATGTTCATCTGAAAAGATGTGGTCTCCCTGCAGTTGTTGTCCCCAGACGAGAGTTCCCTTGTGCTTCCTCAGTTTAATCTCCTTAACTTGACGGGGGTGTGCCCGAGCAGCCACCCTCCCCAGCCCTATCCCAACACATACTTATCTTGCATATGAGATCTCTTGATCATGAAGATAGTTCTCACAGGTTGAGGTTCATCCTGGAGAGCGCTGATGGGGACAGCAGCGGGGCTTCAGCAGAAGGGTGAGTACGTGTGGCCAGAGACCTCCCTTCCCATGTGCAGGCCTGCAGAGTCTGCCGCGCAGGATGGGGCATGTGGCACTCTCCCTCCCAGGGGCTCTTCCAGATGTAGCTCCTCAGCAGTATTTTTCCAGGGCTGCGCGGCGCTCTCCCCGACTGGCATCCGCCCTGGAACACTGCCTTCCTCAACGCAACATCAGCAGGGGGCCCTGGCCTCATCACCATCCCAGGTCTTTCTCATGTATGTATCATGTATGTGTGTGTGATATATGTATGAATCATATATGTTTGTGATATATATATATATATGTATCTATCTATCTATCTATCTATCTATCTATCTATCTATCTATCTATCGTATGTGTGTGTGTGTATATATATGTATCTATAATGTATGTATGTATCTATCTTGTATGTATGTGTTCTATCTATCTATCCTATCTATCGTGTGTGTATATATGTATGTATCTATCTATCATGTATGTATGTATGTATGTATCACACCTTCCTCTATACATATACATACATACATACACACACACACACACACACACACACACCTATATCTGTACGTACACTGACATACACACACCAACATCTATACATTAACACGCTGACCCCTAAACGTACACCAACGTACCCACACCTGCATCTATACCTACACATGCTGACACGTGGACGTACACCGGCTTACCCACATGTGAATCTATACATACATGTGCTGACACCTGGACATACACTGATGTACCCACACCTAACATCTATACATACACATGCTAACACCTGGACGTATACAGACGTACCCACATTTGCATCCATGCATATATAGATGTAGGTGTGTGTACGTCAGTGTACGTCCAGGTGTCAACGCGTGTATGTATAGATGCAGGTGTGGGTACGTCTGTGTATGTCCAGGTGTCAGAATGTGTATGTATAGATGCAGGTGTGGGAAGGTCAGTGTAGGTTCAGGTGTCAGCGCGTGTATGTATAGATGCAGGTGCTTGTATGTCCAGATGTCAGTGCATGTATGTATAGATGCAAGTGTGGGTACGTCGGTGTATGTCCATTTGTCAGCGCGTGTATATATAGATGCAGGTGCTTGTATGTTGGTGTATGTCCAGGTGTCAGCATGTGTATGTATAGATGCAGGTGTGGGAATGTTGGTGTATGTCCAGGTGTCAGGGCGTGTATGTATGGATATTAGGTGTGGGTACATCAGTGTATGTCCAGGTGTTAGCGCATGTATGTATAGATGTATATATACACACACATACGATAGATAGATAGATAGATAGATAGATACATATTATAAGGGCACGGTCGTGCCCTTATATTAAGGCTGAATCGAACAAACGGAATTCTCCCATAGGGAACTTCTGAGATGGGGGCATGGTGTTTGAGGGGCTACACCTCAAAACTGATTGGACGTACTGAGCTGAAATTTGGCCTGGGCGTGTAGAATCGTCACCCGGTGCTGCATGCCAAATTTCAGGGCAAAATAATAAAAAATGAGGAATTGGGAGTAACCTAAAGTTCCAACTGTCAGTTTTTTTCTGTGACTTCCTTTGTGGCTTTTTGACACCGTTTTCCTATAGAGTGAATTAGATATTTTTTGGGAAGGCATAACTCCGGATAGAGGACGAATTAAGACTTGGAGTTTGTTTTACTAGATAGAGTATGCCCCAGTGTAGTGCCTTTTGGGGTTGTGGTTTTTCAGAAAGTTATAGGGTTTTTTTAATTAAGAGAAATATGCCCCATTATAGAGATAGGGCTTTTCAATTTGTTGCGGCTGCGCAGTGGCCGCCAGGAGAGCGAGAGTGAGTGAGGGAAGGGGTCTCGTGCAGGCTGAGGTTATAAAAGTAGCTGCTGGCGGCAGGAGGAGAGCCAGCGGTTCCTGGGTGTGTGCACCTGCGGTCCCTTACAGACTGCAGCGACCCATTAGGACTGTGGAGGAGAGGGGTAGCGGCATAGCAGCCGCAGGCTTACCGAAAGTGCTCACTACTGAGCAATATGGTCCCCTTACCCGAAGTGGGAGCCGCAGCGGGAGGAATAGCTGGAGTTGCGCCGCAGGAGAAAGTCAGAGGACATCCAGAAGAGACATCCGGTGCAGCGCTGACTCCTGACTGACAGCGCTTGCCTACTGAGCGGTGTGGTACCCTCACACCTGAAGCGGGTGCGGGAGCGGCAGCGGCAGCCGGAGAAGACAGCTGTGCTGCACGGAAGAAGTCAGGCAGCAGCACCAGCGGGCTGAGGTGGGGAGGATCAGTATGGTCCCTTACGTGCGGCTCACATTCAGATCCATCCGGCTCCCTTCCCCTCCTCCCCTGCACCCTTAGCAGCCTGCCCCCACATCTCATTCACCCACCGCAGCAGACTCCTCCCCCATACGGTTATTATAATAAGGCCACCCCCCTACCCCCTTCCCTCCCTGCTGTGTGTCCAGCCACCCCCCCCTCACCTGCTGTGTGTCCGGCCTACCCCCCCCTCACCTGCTGTGTGTCCAGCCCCCCCCCTCACCTGCTGTGTGTCCAGCCCCCCCCCCCCTCACCTGCTGTGTGTCCAGCCTACCCCCCCCCCCTCCCTGCTGTGTGTCCAGCCACCCCCCTTTCCTCACCTGCTGTGCGTCTGGCCTACCTCCCCCCCCTCCCTGCTGTGTGTCCAGCCACCCCTTCCCTCACCTGCTGTGCGTCTGGCCTACCCCCCCCCCCTGCTGTGTGTCCAGCCCCCCCCCCTCCCTGCTGTGTGTCCGGCCTACCCCCCCCCCTCCCTGCTGTTTGTCCGGCCTACCCCCCCCCCCCTCCCTGCTGTGTGTCCAGACCCCCCCCCTCACCTGCTGTGTGTCCAGCCACCCCCCCCCCCTCACCTGCTGTGTGTCCGGCCCACCCCCATCTCCCTGCTGTTTGTCCGGCCACCCTCCCCTCCCCTGCTGTGTGTCCGGCGGCCTACCCCCCCCCTCCCTGCTGTGTGTCCGGCCTACCCCCCCCTCACCTGCTGTGTGTCCAGCCCCCCCCCTCACCTGCTGTGTGTCCAGCCCCCCCCTCCTCCCCTGCTGTGTGTCCGGCCTACCCCCCCCTCCCTGCTGTTTGTCCGGCCACCCTCCCCTCCCCTGCTGTGTGTCCGGCCACCCTCCCCTCCCCTGCTGTGTGTCCGGCCACCCTCCCCTCCCCTGCTGTGTGTCCGGCCACCCTCCACTACCCTGCTGTGTGTCCGGCT